>NW_015113073.1:258992-308515 GCF_001443285.1 Poecilia latipinna | reverse complement strand
AGCAGGAACACCAACATGCAGAGGCCTTATCTGACGGTTCACCACGCCCCCAGGCCGCAGCAAAATTTTCCAAGTCTTGACCGGTCTGCGGTAATAAAAAGGTTGGGGACCACTGGTCTAGGGGGCCACATAAAAAGCTATGTCGAGACAGATTTGGCAAGTTTGACACGCGATTTAGAGTGTTTGCTTGATTTCAGATGAATATATAAATGACACAAACCTTTGGCTCCACTAATAACCAGTCCCAGCTCCGCGCAGACAGAAACACACACCACTTCATGGTCGTGTCCCGTCAGCACCGCCCTGGGAGCCGGGTAGTCACCTGGAGAAAACACATCATCACAAAAGTCAAGCTCTTAAACTCTTCACATCCTCAGAATTACTCACAACAACCATTTCCACTCACTGTTATTAGGGTTATCTCCTATTATATGATGTCGTCCACTCCAGTACCACAGAAGAAGAGTGGCGTCTCTGGAGCCGGACACGATATAGCAGTCTCCTCCGATGTAGGACTCTGACCGGGCCAGGCATGTCACCACGTCCCAGTGGCCAAAAACAATCTGGGTTAGTTTTCCTGCAGAGAAGCAGAGGGAGGGCACTGTAGTCGGCGCGCGTCCTCTGCTGCCACGACGGAAGGTCGTGGCAGCTTAACTCCGGGGTAAAAATAAACCGTGGTAGAACGAGAAACAAGCAGGTTGAATGAGCACATTTCTTTTCTCTAAATCCTTTCTATCTGTAACAAACAAGCTTTACAAGCTGAATAAAACACAACATGTTTGTTAAATATCCACACCACCAACCAGTTTCAGTCGAGTAAACTCGGAAGCTCTTGTCCCAAAAGCCACAGACCAGGATGTAGCGGTTGTCGGCGGTTACCACAAAGCAGTGGGTGTTAATCTGGATACTCTGGTCCACCAGGTCAGTGATCTGTCGCTTGTTCACACCTGAATTGTTCGCTGCATGGAAGAACAGGCGGGTTAACAATGCATAAAGGAGGACAGTACGGCATGGTTTTGTAATTAGCCACGTTATAAATGTGATTATTACACGTACATCTGCAAACATACAGTTCAGTCTTGAACATATGCTAGTAATGTTCTTAACACTATAAGATGTTAAAGTGAAAAAAAAGTGTACATTTTTTTTTAACCTTATGTTTGCATATAATTGTTGTTTTCAGCAACAAAACGACCCAAATCATTGCACACCTGAATGATTCCGACAAAATAAATATACCTTCAGCATTTAAAAGAAGAAATTATACGTTTTTAAGTGGATCACACTGTTAGAGAACTTAGCCACTTGAAAATGGGAAACATAAAGGAACACAGAAATGAGGAAAGGGAGATGCTAGTTGTTCCTTAATAAATCAGGAATAACCACTCAACTACACTTGCTTATATCATCCTTCTTTTATGCCAATTACAGTTGATATACCAAAATCATAGAGTGGCATACTGACACAGTGCATCTGTCCTCTTAAAACCGCTCTACAAATGTTTGTCCACTGACCTATGAGAGGATCCATTTCTATGGGTAGATGATGAGCCTGTTCTAGAGAGTATCCTGGAGCACCACGGAGGCCTGATTGGACAGATGTTACAGTCACGTCTCTGTATGACGGATTTTTGTCGAGACAAAATAAAGTTCCTGCACCGCTCACCGACTGTGTTGTGCCAACGGTTTACAGCAAACAGCCGGCTGCACGTGACGGTGACGGCCGCCGGGATGCTGAGGTGGGGCAGCGTGTTGGCTGCAACGTGGGTGACGGGAGAGTTGGAGGGGAACTTGAGCACCATGATGACATCCTGCTGCATCTGATCCTTAAACATCAGAGGGCTCTGGGGAAGGAAACACTGGTGAGACAGACAGAGAGGAAAGAGAGGAAAGGACAGATAGAAAGAGAAGAGAGATAGAGCAAGAGAGAGGAGGGAAGGTCAAGGAATACAATGGAGGAAGGGTTGGAGATGGAGTGATAGGGAAAGACAGAACGGATGGGACAGAAGGAGGGGAGGGAAAAGGTAAATTAGTGGGAGCACAGGGTCAGAACAGGTTCACACACTGAGGAGGCTTGAGAGCTAGGAGAGGAGGTGGAGTCACTGGCTGGTCGGGTTTGGGACTGACAGGTTTGGGTTTGACATGTGGAGACACAGAGGCCTCACACTGCTGAGGTCAAAGGTCAAAAACTAAAATAATAAACATTATTACATACTGCTGTATGTAATAAAACCTCACTTGACAATGCAAGCAATTCAGCGAATGCATAAGAGTGTTGGTGGAATTGGACTAATTCAAAACTTATTTTTAAGAAAAAAAAAAAACATGACAAAAGAAACACCGTTCTGATCAATAAAGCTGGATAGTTGTTTTTGTTTTTTTTTTTGTCTGCAATCACTTTAAAGTCATTAAAAAACATGTCTGCTGTCGTCTCACCAGGTGCATGGCAGAGGAGCGAGGCGGGTGCGGCTCAATCAGCAGCTGGGAGGGAACCTGTCCAGAGACCTGAATCTGAGTCTCAATCACCTGAAGACAGCATAGACAGAGAAAGTTGCACATTTTTTAAAGAAATGAATTCTGTTTAAATCTGCACGTTAATTCAGTTAAGCAGTTAATTAATAAACCTAATAAAGTTTTTTAGGGAGGGGAGTTATCCAAGGAAATAGGCAAGTCAGTGCCTGAAATTGATCATTTTGTGATTTTACAAACACAAACTTCAGTGTATTTGACCAAAACAGAAGACAGAAAAATGGAATTTATATTAAGATTAAACATCCAGGTAGAATCAGTTAGGTTATTTCTGAAGGTAGTTGCTTAATGCAGATTTTACTTGGGGGTATTAGAGTTGCATATACATGTAAATGTATATGCAAGATGCATATACATATACATATGCATCTTTTTTCTTTCACTTTACAATTATCCACTAAATGTGTTGGTCCATTATTTACATCAACAAAATACAAGTATAGTATATTTAAAGATTTTTGGGGAGATTTACACATCGACTGCATTTTTCATTCAGAATTGACCTGGGAGGACATGCACATTTTTATGAATATAGTATTCTACTGTTTCATATTAAATCATTGTGATGCTAACAACCTAGAGCTTAGTTCATTCTTGATAATGTGTGAATTTATCAACCTCTCGCTGTGCAGCATCCAGATTGTCCAGGTTTACAGCTCCCTCATAGGACAGGAAGTTGAAAACGTTGAGAGCTCGGACCGCCTCTGGCCCCCGCTGCTTGTAGCCGAAAATGAGATCGATCCACTGGTGAAGCTGACACGAGACGAACTCACTCTCCAACGCCTCAGTGAAGACAGGGGTAAAAGCAGAGAGTGAGAGGAGGCGAACAAGAACATAATTAGTTTTTGTCCACAGGTCGAGTCGAAAGGGGTTTGTGTATGTCGGAAAGAAGTGTGCCCCCCCTACCATTCTGTTTATGCGGACAAAGTCTTCAGGTTTCTTAGCCCAGACAGGAAGCTCCACATCGCACACAGGAACGCCGTCGTCGCGCACGCCGAGTTCGTACTCGTTACTGTTCACAAACATCTCAGGCAAGTAGTAAAACTCTGGGATCAGCTCCTAGAAGACATGAAATGCATCATTTTAGTATTCTTCATTTAATCAATCTCGAAACTGTTGGATTAAAACCTGCTAACAGCTGTCGAGAAAAGCCGACACGACTACTGTTATCACGAGTGAATCAGTGCAGAGTGGTTGTGATGGCATCAGATAATTATACGAATCATTAGATAATTATGAATATTTGTCATACATTAAATAAGTTGAAAATGGAAATACTGTGTAATTAAATAAAGTGAGAAAATTGATTCCTTTTAATTTGAACTTTCATGTTAAAACAGCATATCATGTAGATTTTTTTATGATTTTGTTGCTCCTGTGAAACTATCACACTGAGCAATAAATCAAACAGTCTCTTGGCTTGTCAAAGACCCCAGCATCTGATTGGCTCGCCTTTAAGCCAATCACATTTTATTTGAGGTCCACCTACAAACTGAGACACCAAATCTTTAAGGAACAAAAATACCGAGTAAATGTTTGAAAAATAAAACGAGAAATAAATAAAAAAATTTTAAAGTTATTTACCTTTTAAAAAATTACTCCGTAGTTAATAATTAATTAAGTACTTAAGAAATTATAATTTTTTTACACAATAATCACTACACCAACTTCTCAATTAGAAATTACATATAAATTATTTATAAATTCTACTTTTTTCTCAGAAAAGTGTGCACTATATGTCAGCTATAAACAAACTCCAGCATGAATAAAAAATAATCAGAATTTGCCTTATTCAACTCAAACAACAAACACTGTTGTTGTTTTTTTCAATAGTACTCACATTTTTCTTCAGTACTCTCAAGAAAATGTTTTAATTTCTGAAATGCTTTCAAATAAAAGGCTGTAAAACAATTTTGTTTAGCTCACTGTATTATCATGTCTCGGTGCAGAATCGTTTTATGTGAACTCAGTGTTTTCAGGCATATCAACTGCTGCCCTCAGAGACCTCTTCCCTCAGTCCAACAGAAGGTACCTTAACATCCGCCGTGTCCCTCTGGCAGTTCCTCCACGCACGGCCGATGCCAGAGAAGGCTCTCTCTGGATGGTCAAATTTGCCGTCGTTGGCATTCAGGAAAAATGTGGTGAAGGGCTCCTAAGGCCACAGAAAAATACATTTGTTGTTGCAGGGGAAGCTTTTAACATCCAAAATGTTTAACGTGTGTAACGCAAACACTTACTATTCTGACCATCCACATCAGTGTGGAGTGAGCTGTGGAGTATAAGGTGGTGTAGTGGTGAGGGGGTGTGCTGTCATCATCCCATGTCTCGTAGCGCTCTGCATAAAACGCCGCTCGCTTGGGATTCAGGGCACCGATTGGCTGGAAAACACATATTGTTGCTCAAAGCCTCAAAGGAGTACGCATGGTAGCAATACTAATATAAACAGCCCTTTTTATGTTTTCGTCATGTAAAGCACTTTGAGTTGTATGGTTGCTGAAAAGTGCTTTTTTCAAATAAATTTTGCTTTACTTATTTTCATGTTTTCTAAAAACTGTACTGAAACACGATCCTGACCTTGGAAAGGTCTCTGAAGTTGCCGGGCAGAGTGAGATCAAGCTCCTCTGAATCATAGTTGGTCAGGACCCAGGGGAAGACAGGATACTGGTTCAAATCATTATAGGTCCTCCCTGCAGGGATAAATGCCAAAGAACCAATATGAAACTCTGCTTCACTTAAAAGAAAGTCATGCAGTGAATACATGTTTGTTTCTGTCTTATGTTACCTATTAGTTTATTAGAAATACAGTGCCAGTTTACAGACATCAAATCATCAAATCCAGGTTTTGCATTTAATTAAGAACATGAGTGGCTCTTATGTTTAGAGTAGAATGATTAAACAACTAATATCTTCAAGTAATTTTAATCATTAATATTAGAGGCATCTATTTAATTTATGAATGTATGTATTTGAGCCCCTTCAGCATAATTTTCACTCTGTGGATTAGAAAAAACAAAAACTCACAATAAATTAAAACATGTGCATCCCATTAAAATAAGCCCTTAAGAGTCCAAAATCGCAGGTGACTTATGTGTATGTTGAATGATTTACAAACTTCTGACAGGCAGGATTGGTAGGAATATTCTACTTGACTTTAGGGAGTTAAAATCAAATGTCTCTTTTATTTTGTTTTATGCCAGCATTTTAAAAGAAGAACTTCCTCATTAGCCAAAAATGGGTGCAAGACTGGAATAGAAATCACAATAAAAGCTGAAACTAAAACTTTATATAACATGAATGTATTTAAAACAAGAGCCATATTTAGCCATAAGTAATTACAGATCAGCCATTAAGACAAACACGGATAAAGTAAGTCAGAGCATAATGGCAGTGGCACAATAAAAGCAAACAGAAATAAATGAATTAAACAATTCTGATAAACCATGATAAACTTCTGCTATAAAACTGGTTCAACAGATTCAAATGATTTGACTAAGAATGGAGAGCAAATGCATTGCACATGTTGGTGAGAACAACGGGTTGCAAAATGAATTTACCTGCAATAGTGTTTAGAAACATGAGGTACTCAAAGTTGGAGATCTCTCTCCTCTGCCAGCGCTGCGTCATGTTCGACGACTTGAAGAGCTGACGTGGGGTCGCCAAGGAGATACGCCTGAGATGTAAATGCAAACAAACACGGGATTTTTATTTTCAGTCCTTTTCTTATCCTAAAATGATATGACAGACAACACGCGTTTCACACCTGGCTTGTGGAAGTCCATAACTCGTTCCCACCCCGACCCGAGGGAGGCTATAGACGACCCTTTTGACTGTGGCCTGGTCAGGAAAGTTAAACATCACAGATGCTGGAAAGAAGCAGAGAAAACAAGACCAACATGTCAGGATTATTTAGTCCAAATTATAAAATTATGTACTTTCTGAAAAACTAATCATAAACTAAATAGGTGGTATACAGATAAATCAAAAAGGAATTACCTCAAGCTATAAGCATATTGAAACTATTTAGATATTTAATTCAAGTCAAGAAAAACAGCCAAAAGTCAAACCAAAAATGAATCGTAACTTTAGTTTCACAAACGTCTTCAGTCTCTCCTACACTCCGGTCTGGGAAATTAAATTAATACGTTGGGTTTTATCAAAAGGATCAAAGGGATCTGAACTTGTTTATATTTAAAAACAGATCTAATTGATATGCTGCTACTAATGATTTCATAAAAAGCATGTTAAGAATAAGCTTACTCTCTGGTAAAATCATTGCAAACTCACTTCTGTTGGCCATAAAGACCTCCAGGCCTGTGTTCTGCAGCAGGTAGCGTCTGGAGAAGACGGCTCGGATCTCACTGAACATCCATTTCCCGTGCAAACCCTCTGAGTAAGCCAGCACCTGTTGAGGATGGACGTCATTACAGCACACAGGAAACTACTCATCTTTTCTTTTTCTATTGTCTATCTGCACCTTGATGAGGGAAAAAAAGTGCTTTCTCTTACTTTAGCATCCATCTTCTTGAATGTAGGATCCTCTTCATCAACTTCAAAGTAGATCTCTGTAGTGGTGATGGAGAGAGTGCCTCGAGCCACCACCACAGGGGCTACCAGCTGAGCAGGAGTACTCAGAACCACAGGGCCTGCAGGAGCATGGGGCAATATTAAATTATCTATTCATAGCCCTGACAGGAAGGAGGTCTATAGGAGCATCAAAGACATGGAGACATCAGAAGCATTTCAAACAGGCTAGGATTGATTTTTGATCTGCATTTTCCACTTTGTTTGCACCATCTGGTGTTAAAAGCATCAAGAGTTGATCTGTATCAGAATCAGATTTAGTAACTTCTGATTAACTCGTAGTAGGTCAGGTGAATCAGCTGGGTGGTTAGTGCAGCTGAACAAAAAACAACAACTTAAAGGTCCAACTTGCCTTTGGAGGTAAAAAGTCGAGGACGGAAACGAACTAAAAACGAGAGTCATATACAGTTTACTGCTCAGCATGACGGCGTGACTGCCGTGGAGTTTTTCTTTTGTGTCTTCGTGCGTCTCCACCTTACCAGCGAGGTTATCGATCTCTTTCTCCTGCAGCAGACTGACGGCGTCATCGTCTCCCTCCAGCATCAGCTCCGCCTCTGGGTTCTGGGTGACCACCGACTGACTGCGGAAGTTCTTCTTCGACTTAACACCCCCCTCCTCCTCGTCCTCCTCTGTGCCTGTGTTACACAGTCAGTGAGAAGCTGCACAAAGCTGACACCGGACACAGTTATTTATTTTTATTTATTTTTTAACAATAGAGCAAAAATACTGACCGTACTCATCCAGAGCTTTTAGTGAAATGTCGGCATGTGTGGATCCAAAGGCATTTCTCACAAATCTTCTCCTCCTCCTGAGATCGTCCTCCCAGTAGTCCAAACGCCAGAAGTCATGTAATTGGCTGGAGAAATGGGAGGGAAATGATGCTTTGAATATTTTTTCTAGTGGATAACAATCAAAGTGTGTATTCTGGGACATTTAAGAGATTAAAGTTTGAGATGAAGCTTTGTCTCAGGAGGCCTTTCCAACTTTACAAACACATTAAGCTAAACTTTTAAGTGATAAAATCTCACAAATGGACTCATTAATCTAGAGATAAGGAAAAAATATAGACTTAATGCATCTAAAAGACAAACAGTCAAAATCAAAGCACTGTGGATGCAACATTAAATTTTGTTGGTTTATCTGGGCAAACAGAAGTAAAATGCAGTTTGGAATATACATAATTAAAGGGCTTTAATGAAAATGTGAAAGAAAGAGGTTGTACACAAAAGAGGGAAGTTGAGGTTTAAACTTAGACAGGCACTGGTAACTCGGCTTTTTATCAGTGACTGAACCAGTGTAAACGCTGACAAGACTCTTCAGTGTGGATGTTCCAGAGTGAAGAAGATTCAGTTTTCAGCATCATTTAGGTGTTGAAAAATAAATAGGGCAAAACAGAGAAATGGAGGAAGATTCTAGAAAGAAAACTACTTTCTACAGAGGGATGTCAGTTGGACAAATCCTAACCACTCTACTGTAATAAACTGCTTTCTATCTTCTGAAGAACTGGTTTGTTCACTGTTTTGGATTCAATACTGGACTGGGCTCTTGTTAGACTTTGACATTTTCCACTCACCTCTGTGACATTGTCCCCCAGGCTCCGTGCTTATTGGTCAGGATGTTGAGGATCTTCTGTTTCAGCTGGTTGGCAGTCACATGGTCTCTGTGCTTGGCAGCACTGATGAGGTGGTCACACATTTTCTCCTCCTCTCTGCGGTCCGCAGCATACTGAGCACAGTTAGACTGAGCAGAGGGAATACGAGTTAAGCAAGGACCACTGGATGCAACTTAATGCATGGATGGTGTACATTGCCTTTTTGATCATATTTATTATGTACTTAGAAAAAAAATACAAAATTCCTACTTTGGTGCAGTAGAAGAAAAAACAGAAAGCAAGAGATAAAATGAATGAGCACTGCAGTGCTTTGTAACAGGAGATGGAGAGCCCCTGTTTACCTCAAACTCGGCGTGTTTGTGGACATCCTCGGCCCGCTGTCTGTTCAGGATGAACTCTGCTTCATTGGCAACACGAACAATGTGATCCTTCATGGCATGGCACAAGAGTCTGGCAAAAGAGCTCAGATGTCAGTAGCATAAATATTGGTAAACAAAAAAATCTTTCAGTTTCTTTGATCAAAATTGTCAGCAGAGCTAATAGCTGTGGCACTGCTGCATTCATTTCTAGGCTGTACATTTTAAGTGTTAAATTATGCAAAAAAAGATTTGTTTATTTTGGGACTTCTCACAGATCTCTACCCGGGGAGGCGATACACATTAGGGTGACTGTAAATGGATGGGTGACCTTTAAGCTCATTGGATTACCTTCCCTCGTTGATGAGCTCGATGAAGGCCAGTCCAGCGTTCTTCTGAATGGAGTTCTGCCACTCCTGCAAGTGGAAGAAAAATAACAACATTGATATCTGCAAAGATCTTTTTAAAGCAGAAAATACAGTGCCTTAAAAAAAATCATATGGTGTCTTTTAAATATTTGGATATTTTTAACACATTTTTGATTATGAAAGAGTTTTAATAGTTTTTAACAGTTATGTAATTGTGATTTCAATCAAAACCAACTGAGCCATATATGGAAAAGAAACACAACAAAAACACTATAGTTAACTTTTTTTGTTCTCTAATTTCACTCATAATGCCTAGGCCTGATTACTGTCAGACGTGTAGAATATTAAAAAAATAAAATTTCTGACAAAATGAAGCAATAAATCATGTCCAAAGAGTGACAACATGGCACAAAAAAAAAGAAGAGGGACAAATTATGTTTACATTAAATCTATAACTGTACACTGCATTTACTTTTTGAGAATGTTCTTTTACACTTAATGGAAAGAAAAATTGTTCATTTATACACCAATGTTTTAAAATTTGTTGTGGGGTTTTATATAATCAAACTCTAGTAAGCTTTCACTAAAAGAAAAGGAAGCAAACAGAACGCTTGACTTGTTTAATCAATAACACATTAGCAATGTAAATTGAAAAAACAAAAAACAAAAAAAAAAAAACATTTTCATAGCTCTAAAAACATCACTACAATCACAACCATAAATTGCACAATCTTCCATTTCTTGTGCATATGAGAGGGGAAACTTTTCAAAGGATTTAGCACTGCTGCTGAAAGCCTGAAAACTATCAGCGCTCCATTAGCTCCACTGGCTCTTAAGGCCATCTCCCGTTACACCCCCAGCATCTAGGGGATCGATTTCTGGGCTCGAGTTTGCTCTCCGCGGCCCTCTAATGGCAGACGAGGCGGGGAGTCAGGGGTAATACTATACATGCTGACGAGATGCCTCCCAGAAGACAAAAAGGACAGGGAGTGGTGGGATGAGAGGGTAGAAGATGAAAGCAGTTGCTACTGAAAACACTGAGGCCAGGAAAGCAGAAGAGCCTGGAAGTGTGACTGACGACGGAAAGGAGAAGAGAAGAGAGCAGAGATGGAGAGGCTGAGCTCAGGAGAAAGACCAAGAGGAGAGAACTTGAGCATGACTCCAAGAAGAAGAGCTCTTCTGAAGACGAATCGAAATAAACAGACTTGAAGATGTGAGACAGACTTCAAGTCTTCTTAAAGAAACCGGGTCGCCCAGCTCTGTAATGGTGAGTTTCATCCTGTCTTTTGATCGTCAAGTACAAAAAAAGAACCACTGGGTTTTAATGCATGAGGACAAAAGAACCAAAAATCCTCCTTCCATCAGTCAAGATCTGATATTTTACTGATTGTCTTTTTGTGTTTTAGGATTAGGAACATCCAGTTTTCTTTCTTTGTAAGCATGCATGTCAGATGAAGTCATATTACATCTGCAATGAGTATATTCCATAGTAATGAAATATCATTAACCTCAGTGTATGGATACTTTTACCTTCTTAAATCATCATAACAGATCAAGAATCAAACATTCACAAATGCTACAAATGAGAAAAATGCGACAAAATGAAGTTTTGTGATTGTATAGAGTGTCAGAACATTAGAAAAACATTAAAAAGTTAATTTTTTATCAAAACATTACCCTGACAGATTCACTGCACAGAGTGAAATGAGCCAAATCTGTTAGTTTTTAATGAAAATTAGGTTTCTCAGGAGATTTGATTATTACAGAAGACCAATAAAAACAATGAAGCTTGCTGACCATGTTCTGTACATTAAAGTTCATAATTGGTCAGGGCTGCTTTTACATAAATTATTGAATGCCATGTGACATGGCATGGAGATTAGGAACATGCAGTTTTTAGCCTTCAGTCTGAGTAAATACAAAGTACTGTTTGAAAACGAAATCAGCATCTCCATAAAAGTTGTCATTGTAATGTGTGTGTAATAAAAATGCAATTATCGCTTTTTAAAATTTTAAATACTGCAATAAAATGACATAATAAGCCTATTAATAGAGATGGTCCTGAATGAGAATAAGGTTGAAAGGTCACCAACCTGAGAACAGAGCAGCATTACGAGCTCCACCACAGATGTGCTCGACTTCATGCACACCAGACCTGCAGAACACACAAACACCACAGTCAGGAGTCTTTCTTCTCCTCATCTGACAAACACATTTTCCCAAAACACAAAAAATATCAGTGAAGTTACAGAAGACTTAGCAGTTTGGGTTGCTATACAGTCACCATAGTTTAATTTACAAGAGGCATGCCACAGGGAAGACAAAAAGCAGAGAGATTCAGGAAGGAAGGAAGTGGAGGAGGAAGAGAAAGAAGGGAGAAAATTGAGAAAAAGGAACACAGAGACAGTGAATTACAAAACAGGAAGCAGGTGGGCAGACTGAGGACACATTTAGGACAACTTACAATTCAAATGATGCTAAATATAATCTGATCTAAAAACATACATCTCTGTCTAGCTAAGTTCATACAGTGCAAAGTAGTGACTTCATACCTGCTTGACGAATGAGTGAAGCAGCTCAAAGACGCTCATTCACTCTGTGTTTCTCAAACACACACACACACACACACACACACACACACACACACACACACACACACACACACACACGAGAGGGCACACTTGGTGTTTCTCGCACTCAAACATGGCGGTGAGGGACAGTGAATGAGGAGACTCCACAGAGAGGGACGCCAGTTAGAGAAAAAGGAGCCGTGTACAGCACCTGTACCTTCTATGAGCAGTTCCTGCCCATGGCTACCCAGCAGCGTCCTGGACAGGAAGGGAGCGAAGTCCACAAAGATCTCCCTTAGCAACGGCGCCACTTTCTCCAGAGCGCGCTCCAACTTAGTGGTGATGCTGCAGAGGAGAACAGGGCGAGAAAGAAAGATGAAGGAACAAAAGAAGTGAGAAGGTCGTACGTGACACACGAGATCTTAAAATATGTGGGAGTTACAAACAGATGTAAAATACATGCATGACAGAAATGAGCAGGGAAATGGGAGGACAAGAGAAAAACCGGGAGTGTAAACCGGACATGGACGACGCAAAAGGTCAGAATCAAACATGATGATGTGTGGGGTTTGGTGGCAAGGTGGCTGTGTTACTATTGGGAAAGTGCTGCAGTTAAACAGCTGATCATTGAGCAAATGAAATTAAAAATGGATGAAGCAGCTTTACTATATCGCACTCGAGTGTTGAAAACTGGATTGTGTGTTTTCTTGTAGTATAAATGCTTGGTGTTCCTGCATTGAGAATGTTTCATGTACAGAAAAAAGTTTGAATAAATATGGGAGCACTGAAAGTACTTGTGATCCACTTCCTCCTTGTGCTTTACAAGATTTTTTTGTTATTTCTCAAGTAAATGAGCAAAATATATTTCATAATTAAGCTAAGGCAGGTGTTCAATCAACAGATCTCACAGTATTTGTAGAAATTGCCCATTTTAAGGGATCTCCATTTCAACTATATCAATCTGGATGTCCATTTTTTTTATTTAATGCATATTTTCTCAAATTTTGCCTGTGATTTAAAATAAATTGTACAAAAATCGAACAATTTCACAAAAGAAAAAGGCACAAATAATAGTTTACTAAACGGTAGATGTTAAGTTCTGCCGAGTATTGTAAATATTAAGTTAACCTAGCTGGTTATATTTTCAAATTTTTTGTGGCTATTGTTGATATTAGAAGAACAGAGGACAACATTAGAGCAGAAATTTATTTTCCTCTGCTGTTCCTCTTCTAGTTCAAATTTGTATTTAATTAGGTTCTATGAAACGCAGCAGTCACTTTCTAAGGCGTGACAGACATTGGTCTGAAAAACCTAAACTACCAGTAAACAGAGAAAGGACAGTTTCAAAGTGGATTTCTAATATCAGTCAATTCAAGCAAAATTGAATTGCTTGAATTGCCTGAAGGATCCTGAACTAATCGTTCAGTTCAGGATTAGTCCTTTGCTCACATGAGTGGCAGTGGTTATTTTCATAAAAAGTTGTGTGGATCTGCTGTGAAACAAAACAAAACCTGCCAAGTCAAATTCAGCCACTGTGTGAACACCTAACATCTGGAAAACAAAAGATAAAAAAAAAAATAAAAATAATAAAAAATAATAAAAATAAAACAAGAGTTTACAAGAACCAAATAACTTTTTTGGGTTGGGTTTGCTTTAGTCAGAAATCGATACACGATGTGGAGATGAAGAGAATTTTTGTTCCCTCAAAGCGAGAGCCTTAACATACTGAGTGTTGATGACTACTCCATAGAACACCACCTTATATAAAATCCCACCTGCAGATATCAAGTTGTGACAATAGGTGAAAAATTTAGATTAGACAAAAAACGAATCACCATATTTTTGATGTTTGAAAAAAAAAAAAAAAAAGTAAAAACCCTCAAACATAAATCTGTAATAGAAACAGCAATGTTTGTAACTATGGAAACACTTGTGACCTGGGTCCCTGACAAAGGAATAAAGTGAAACCCAGGTCTGATCTAGACTTTGGGCTGAGTGTGTGAAGACAACCATGCAGTAAGGGACAGACTTAAATGTGGTGCAGTAAATGCGAACAGTATGAGCTGTTGGCCTTAAAACAAAAGCGATGCCATCATCTTGCTGAAGCAAAGATGTCCGTCTTTTGTTACATGGCATACAGAGAACATTTAGTAATAGCTGGCCAGAGCAGAAAGGGTGTGGTGGAGGGTGTGGCAGAAGGGGGGGAGTAGGGGACAGGACGGGTGTCTCCTTGCCTAAAACACTGTCCTGCATCTCGGGGGGCTGCCTGGAAGCCTGCCAGAGAGCTAAAAGACTTGAGCTCAGGGGGCGTCTGACCGCTGCGCAGCGCACACTGCGCCACCTCACAATAGGCACTGGAATACAAACCACACATAAAAAACACACATGCAGACATGCACACTGATTAAGGATCACACGTACACACCTCACACTCTCCTGTGTCTGCTAATGATTAAAGTACAAACTTCTACAAATCATTTCCTCTCAAAAATCATTTCCTGGATAGTAAAAACGTATTCAGACTTTAGAGACGTCAACAGTGTTTTTACCAAGACAAAACAAAGGTTGATGTTAATGAAAGTTTCATTTACATGTTCTCTGGAAGACATTAAGAGTGGTGAGCTCAAGTTTGTAGAAATACATTGCTTTGGAAAACTATTTATACCCCTTGAACTGTTTGATATTTTGTAACATTATTGCCAGAAACTGCATTTTATTTGGATTTTATGTGATTTTATGACAGGGTCATGGAAAATTGCCAAGTGAAAGGAAATGTTTTCTTACCAATAGAAAGGGAAAAACTGTGGGTTTAATATTTAATAGAATTTTTTTTTTCCTGCAATTAGAACTGCCGATGCAGAGACTGATTTTTTTGCAAACCAACAAAAATATAAAATAGATATATTTGTGAAAATCAACTTTTGCCACAGAATAAGATTTAAACGTTGACTTGCATATGGTCTAATCCCGCTCTGGGAGCATGTCGAGTGGTGGTGTCTTGATAGAAGATGAACATCTGCACCAAGCTCGAGTGTTTTTCAGCCTCCAACAGGTTTTCAGAAACTCTGAGCAGGTACTCAGCCACAGCTAAAGAAAAGGATTCCCACATAAAGATGCTGCTGCCACAGTGAGTCACTGTGGGGACGCAGTTTTCAGTGCGATCATTCATTTTCTTCCACATGTAAGTTTTCATGTAAGCCAGAAAGTCAGATTTCCAGATGAGTTGAGAGAAACTTCAAACAGGCCATCTACGGCTCCTCCAATGATCATCGTCTTCTTGTTCAATACAGCCCAGTTTTCTGGAAAACATTTCTATTTGTCCTGTCTCTATAGAATTATTCGGGATTGGTTGAGTGCTTCTCTCATTAATGCCATTTGTTCGTTAATGTTCTCCAATACATTTCTGAAACCTTCACAGAACATCTGGATTTAGAATGAGATGAGCAACACAGGTGTTTAATTTACTATTATTTACTACTTAGATGGTTTCTTCAAGCAATTCAAGTTCAAGGGGTATGGAATATGTTTTCTGCACGCTGCAATCAATTGTGTTTTTCTTATCTACAGTGCAGAGCAAGCTAAGACACTGAAACACAGTCATCATGTCGAGGCTGAAGAGCAGCATATAGCGTTGACTAAGTGGGATGCGTCAGTGGTACGTGTGCATGACAGCTTAAAATAAGTATGGTGAGAGGAATATTAATCTTAATCGATATGCACCCTGGGAGCTAGGCGAGCTCATGTTTCACTTCCTCTGGCTGGATGCATCTGGCCCTCCTCCTAATGAGCTCAGTCTGTGTGTGTATGCGTGTGTGTGCGTGTGTGTTGGAACTGCAGCCATTTTTTTTTCCACATTGAGGAGGTTTAATACCAAAGCTCGATCTTATCAGATGAGATTAATGAAATCCCTGTCGTTTGTTCATATTTTCCAATATTTCTCTCTTGTCGATGTGTGTTCAGAGGCAAGTGCTCTGAATTTGCTCGTAAAAAAGATGTATGCATAGCTCTTGCTTCGGCTAAGAATTAGATGCAGCGTTTAAATAAACTGACTGCAGATCTGAGGAATTTGCTACCGAAGCTTTTTGCGAGCTTGTAGCCACATTCCTGAAGCTCCCAGGTCTTCCAGACAATAAATGCATCATCTAACCTCTCTGTGAGCTGTAAGAACTCTCTGAGAAGGAATGAAGGGGCGGGAGTGAGGTGGAAATATGATAACGACACACTTGAAGCCAGACGCATTAAAGTGACAACGAAAACCAAAGAGGAAAGAACAAAAAACAGAAAAAAAGAGGAAGGAAATCAAATGGCTGGGAAGCTTTTACGGCGACGTTTACACACACCTCATGTTCTCCATAGTGTCTTCTGGCATTGGGGCCACTGTCTGCACTGCTGGCAGATTCTTACTAGTTGCACCGTTAACGAACGATGACGAGGAGGAAGAGGATGAGGAGGCAGAGTCTGCGGCACCTGGGTGGTGGGTGGGCAAAGAGGTTAAGAGGAAGAGTGGTGAAAAATAAGACGACCATCCCAGATATGAAACATTTATATCACCAGTCAGAGACAAATAAATTCAATTTGGATGTTATTTTTCCAGACAAGCTGCTGCACCTCTTCTGGTAATGGTTTGTGAAAATAGCTTTGCAATCAATATAAAGAATCCAGTGCAGGGAGCAACTCCCCCCCATCCCCACCCCACCCCACCCAGCCTCTTCCATTATGGATGCATAATACAGCAGTGTATCTCTGACGGGCCGGCAGGGATGTGAATACTAATCTATTTCCCTACAATGGATCTGCTGAGTGTGATGCTGTGTCTGTTTCTACAAGGAGCAAAAAAAGTAAATAAGAGTAAAATGTGGAAGAGCGCTGGTGACAGCCTGAGGGGAGTTTGCTTATTTGCATTAAATAGCTTGTGTTTTCCGTCTCTATTCTCAAACTGTACTCATCGGGTTTCTGTGACGCTGAAACTATTTCTAAAAAGGAGTTGCTGATTCAGCGTCTTTCTATTCAGTTTTTTTTCCCCCCTCTGGCAGGCAAAGTGTGGAAGTAAAAGTACAAGGTGTTTTGAGACAACACAATCAATTCAAATCTGAGAGGCTGAGGAAAAGTCATTCAACAAAAAAATTATATATATATATATATATATATATATATATATATATATATATATATATATATATATATATAAAAAATAAGAAATCTGCATCAGGGTTAGACATGCTTCCATTAAATTCTGCCTGTCCTATAGTTATTTTCAACCTCTCTTTGTAGTCTCAGGGGCCAAGTCTGACTTTATTTTTCTAACATTTTAACATTAAAATATATGAGGAACAAATGAGGAAAGAAAGTCAGTTTTTACGATGGGGCTAATGGTGTGCAAGTGGAAACTGAAATAAATACAAAATTGTTTATACATCAAAGCACATTCTCAATCTTTATTTAATCCGATCACGTCGTTGTATTTATAGATTAAAAATAGCAGGAATTTTTAGTTATTTCATCTTGTAGATATCTGATGTTTTCCTTGTCCAACAAGCCAAAAATAGAAAAAAAATAAATTAAAGTTCTTTACTTTCACAATAAACAACGACATGTGAACTATCTTTTATGTATTTTTTTCCAGCCCCCTGGAGTCAAGCAGGTTTTTGTTGCCATGGAGCGAGTCTCCATCCACATATCCAACATTTTTTCTCTCACCTGTAGTGTTGATCATGCTCTTGGGTGTTGCTGTTGCAGCGGCAAAAATGTTGGGTGTGCTGCCAGGAGTGGCTGATCCACTGGTGGTGGGTGTGCCCACCGTGTTGACAGACAGGCTGCCGGGTGGGGGCTTTTTCACTGGAACAACAACACTCCTGTGGAAAGATGAGACTCAAACGATTAGGCAAAGTGGCACTTGAGACGTTCTTGCTGAGATTGGTTGCGAAATTGCGCCTTATAAATAAACTGAACTGATGTGAAACACTGACTCTGTAGTGCCTGCAGTGTTAAAATGAAGTGACAGGTGACTTTGGTCCTCACTGAGGTCACCATGGCATCTGATGTAGGTAGCATAGCAACCTACATCAGACCTACACAGCATATTTTATTTTGTAAAATAAACAAAGGTCTATTTTACAAATGTTTCTAAATATAAAGACTCAGAAAACTTTCCCTTTGGTTTTGTATAAAACAATTTTCTACAATAGAGATGTGAACAACATTTTCAGGTTTGGGGTGTAGGATTAAAATATTGGAAAAACACAGAATTGGTCAATTAATATACAACTAAATAAGCAAAAATATTTTAATGTTTATTAATAAATTTCTCCATTATATACTTAAAAGAAGAGAAGTTGAATCTTAATGGGTCTTCATGGTTGAATAATAAATATTTTACAAAGATTTGGGCTTGCAACTTAGACCTCAAACATAAGAAAATATAGTAAAAATATATATAGCAAACAATAATTTACAGTGTCAGGTAAAAAGATCTGTAAAAACATTGAAATAATCTAATCTTTTATAGGAGATTGTACAAAGAATTAACAGCAGAGATACCAATAATTGCAGCATTGGGGATTTTACAAAAGCAGTTATTTTAAAAAGTATTTTTTTCCCTCATATTTAATAAATGTACTCAAATAAAACAAGACTAAACACTATCATTTAGCACTAAACTAATATAGTTAAAATCATGTTCTTAGATTTTTATGTATTTATTTGAGTTACAATAAAACAAAAAAGCACTGCTAAGTAAAACTTTTTTCACATTCTAAACAAAACATCCAGATCCAGTTCTACTATTAGAACAGTGGTCTATATCAACATTGACTGTAATAATTGATCAGCTGATGGGGTGTGTCTAGCTCAATGCTAACAAGTCAATATCTTTTCTCTGCAGATCCCCTCGTGAATATGACTGACCTGTCGAAGGAGTGGAACTGCATGGGCAGCATGGGATGCGTCTTCAGAGCGGGGTCCGGGTGGTAGGGCGTCGGCCCGGACTCCTGACCCAACTCCGTACCATCAATGGGAGCCGCCACCAAGCTCTTCAGGATTTCCTGCGTTTCAGGGAAAAAAACAAATCTGGTGAATGGAGAATCATTACATTCTGGTTTAAGTGTACATGTTTCACAGAGAAAAATGAGTATACGACGTAGGAAGGTTTAAACTTTGAAAGTCCGGCTGGAGAAATTCACAGGGTCATACACAGGGTTAGAGAGTATGCCTTATTCAGACTTAGATAAATTTCAGGCAGGATTCTAAAAGATTTGGACAATATTTTTAATGCATCAATTGTAACTGCAAGCTAAAAAAAATAACTAAACCATATCTAAAAATGCCTCACAGTAAATAGATGTTCTTTTCCTGGAATGTTGTTTTTGACATGCCTTGTATTGTGGTGTTCACATATTTTAATTTAAGATTATTTTGTCCAAAATCCAATATTCTAGAAGTCCTGGTCTTTTGTCTACATTGGTACAAACTTTATTCTGACCTTCATGTATTTCTTAGAGTTCTCTAGAAAATAAAACTGATTTGTTGTGAAACATGTCCAAACCTGTCCCACAGGTTTTCGTAGGGTGCCCTGATTTTTTAAGAAGCTCACCTTAACATTGATGCCTTTGTTTGTTTGGCTGATGCTAGAGATGGACGAAGGTGGCGCTTGGCTCGAGTTCGGAATGGATCTGGGATCGTGGGGAGAATCCAGAAGGCTCTCCTGCGACCTCCGGACGTCAGACGACAGACTGCACAGCAGATCTGTCCCTCCACCTCCCCCTCCACCGTTGTCTCTGTCTCTGTCTGTCTCTCTCCCCACCAGGCCCAAGCCAAGCCCACCGAGGCCCACCTCGGAGCCGTTCAGGGACCCAGCCACGTGTCCTTCTTCTCCGATGCCGGAATCCGTGTGGGGGAGGCCTGCCAGAGGAGAGTCATCTACTGGGGTAGGGGTCTGCTTGTCGCGGTCAGAGAAGGCTGTGGATGGGTGCTCTGTTACGATGAGGAAGAAAGAAAGAACATTTTATTTTGTTTATTTAACATGCACTTATATATATGGCCAAATATAAGCATTGTTTAAATTCAGATACCAAAAGAAATCTATGGATATAGGTTTATTTCTTGTAAAGTGTTTTATTTTTGTGTCGATTTCCTCCCTTCTGTTTTATTTGAAATTTTTATCTCGCTGTTAAACTATTGTTGCTTTGCTGCAGTCTGTATTTTCTCCACTCCAGGGTAAAAATGATGAGTCACTGACAAGTTACTATATGATATAAATGGTCCTGAAGCAGAGGGAAAAGGAAAAAAAATCACCTGTACTGGTTGGGGAGTTTATTTCATGGCGGATGCTTCTCCCCGACAAGCTGGTGGACCGGCCGATCTCTCTCTGCGGTTCCAGAATATCTCGGTACTTTGACACCATGAGAACTGAGATGAAGTATACGACTGCCAGTGCCAAAAACTGAGCCTGCTTACTGTCATCCTGCAATAAAACAACACAAACATAAAAAAAACATTATATTGCAAGCACAGTGGGATATGTTTCCTTAGTGTTACAACACAAATAATTCACCAACAGGCATGCTCACCACATCTCTGAAGACTACAGCTCGAAGACGATTGATGTCCACGTCCTGAAGGAGTCTGTCTGGATCCTGCTACAAATATAAGTCATGAAATTGTTGGGTCATTGGTTGTTAGTGTGCTGGCTTTTAAGTGAGACAGGATGTGAATGTCTGTGTGTTTGGTACCTTGCTGGCAGTGGAGGCACTGTGGAGGCTGTCCTGCGACTTGCTGCTGGTTAATGAAGACTTGCAACTTCGATCCCTTTGTCTTTGTCTGCACTCCAGGCAGTTTCTGACGGCCACGCAGCACACTGAAGGGAAATGGAGGAAACAGGAATTTTCAGAATCAGTGAGGTGTTTAAGATGGAAGTCTGAGAAAGCACAAAGGAATCAGAAGCTATCTAAAGGGAAATGGTTCTCTCCATGTCCGCAAGAGAGCAAGACGTAAAGCAGATAACAGAAAGGCTGAAAGTATTTCAGGAAAGTTGCTCTATTTTTAGCTTTTGAAACCCTCTGTTTGCTATATAATGTAATGAATTTTGAAATGTTGGTAGCCGTTTAGAAATCTCAGAGTAATAGAAAGGATCTACATTCTCTAGGAAGGTGTTTCAGATGTGTTAACTGTCCTAGTATAACATGTTAACTGTCCTAGTATAACATGTTAACTGTCCTAGTATAACATGTTAACTGTCCTAGTATAACATGTTAAATGTAGTTTTAAATCTGAACTCTGTCAACTTTTGATCTAAAATATTAGCAAACCTGGTTTTACAATGACTGCTCGCGCTCATGGGATGATGTTGCCTCTAATATAAATAAGACATGATCAACACAGGGAGGTCAAGACTTTTTTGAATATTGTTCTTATGTCATAATCATATCCTTCTTGAAGAGACACTAGAATCAGTGAAAGTCAGTATTGGAAGCTTAAAGCTCCAGAAAATAACTTTTCACTTAATAAAGTCATCTTTAATGAGCCCTTTCCAGGCTCCAAAATAAGATTAAAAGCAGAAATGCACTGCTCTGAATTTTGCAACCAATTTCCAATCTCTTTTTCTTGTGTAGCTTTGACCTTGCAATGCCCATTTGCATCAATTTCTCTTTAAGAACTAAAGCATAAGTACATAACCCAACCTTTTTTCTTCCCTTCCTGCCATGAACCCTTTACTTATAGATACAAGGACGAGAGGCGACATCATGCTGTGTGTGTTACTGGAAAACAGGCCTTTACTATTTTAAAGCAAGAAATTTTTGCAGAGTTTACATTTTAACACCTTTAGCCCACCGTACATTACTGAAACATCAGCTTCTGTGGGTTTTCGCCTTAGAATATATATCCTTACGCCAACTCCAAGCTTTCAAGCAGGTTGCCAACATTTCCCCATCCAGTACGTTCAGAGGAACTTTGTTATACTCTGTTTAGCCTTCTTGTCACCTGCTCAAGTCTCACCCCATCTTGCTCTTTTCACAGTGTGAAGCCACCACAAACTTGTGTCGACACGTTTGAAATAGATCCCCATAAATCCGTGCTTCCTTTGGCTTTATTTATAAAACACCTCAATGATTCTGAAACTAGCTAAGACTTTTTCAGCAAGAAACAACTTCCACACAAAAGAGTGGGCTCACATATGGTAAGTACATAATCACAAAAAGTTGACAAAGCTGAAAATCAACAGTTTAGTCGATTTATTTTTTTCTCCTTCTCTCACAAAAATGTTTTTTTCTCTAGTTTCAAAGTTAACTTATAAAATTGGAAATATTTACAGCACTACTGATACTAAACGCGGCTAACTAAGCAAGGCAAAAAGCTGTAATGATGACGTCTACAGCCATAACCATGAGTGCAGGGGTTTTGATTCTGATCAATACTGAATATGTTAGAGCAGCACACACCGAGGCGGAGACACTGCCTCATTAGCCCTCCAGACGACATGTTCTTCTCTGCTTCGATCTCACTGAAGTTCAGCGAGCTGGCAAACACCAGAACGTCCACCATGGCCATCAGGCGAGACAGAAAAGTGACCGCCGTTTCTGAAGACATTCCCTGTGTCGCCTCTATGTTCTCCAACTCCGTCTGGATTGGGGAGAGGAAACAAAAATGAACACATTGGAGAGTCAATAATAGTGAATATCTCGGCTGTAAGCACAGTGAGAAGGAAGCTCTCTCTGCAGATAAGGAGAGACGGTGAAATCATCTTTTTTTTTCCTTTTTATAAAGAATTCGCCTTTGGGTAAGCTGGGCCTTGGATCAGCATGACTAAATCAGTCATGGCTGTTTGTAACAACAAACAGGAAGAGCAACCTTCAGGGTCATGCTGAGAAATCAAGATGATGAAATCTGGCAACATAAAGTGCTCTCCACAATACACAGGAAATGCAGCCTGATGACACACAGGTGATGGTAACAATTGCTTTGTGACAGCAGCAGTGTGGTTGTAGTCAACATTGTCACTTGAATCGACCTTGTTCTGTGACCTTTAAGCTGGTTCTGTTTTAATCCCAAAGCAGTTATACTGTGATATATGAATACCTATAACCTAATGACAGCATCACGTGTTTAAAGCAAGCGTTTGCTTTGCGTGTTTCACTGCTTCTATAAGCAGAGAGCGCAGATCTGTGGGGAGTCAACAAAGTGCACGCGTCTGGAGGCTCATCAGAGCACAGACAGTTGAGGAATAACAGAGACACAGAGTGAGGACAGAAGTGCTTTGCTTTGGTTGGTGCTCTTAGTTCTTCTGTTGATGATGAGAGTCTCAGGCTCGGTACGCACCTCTCCCCCTGCGCCTCCTCCCCCAGGAATGGGGGTCACCTCCTCTCCCTTCGACCCCCTCTGGGGTCCGGCTCCTCCTGCCTTCTTTGGTGTTGATACAAACGGGACATTCTTAGCAAAAGCAAGTCTCGAGGACGGTCTAAAACACTCTTGTTCTCTCTCTTATAGAAAAGACACTCTAGTCCGGGTCAGAAGTTTACATACACATCGTAAGCATTATGGTCAAATTAGGCTTAAACTTTTAATAACTCATTTTAACCATTCTGTCAAAATTCCAGAAAATAAAACTTTGGTTCAAAAGTGCTTTTGTTTCTAAATTTTCAAAGTAATTTATGTGTACACCTTGACAATTCCTACATTCTTCACAATAAATAGCAAGTTTATGTTGATGTGCGTTTGGGTTCATTTTCTACTTAAACACCAAGTTGTGTCTACGTTTCAACCGTCTACGTTTATTTATCTTTAAGGCAGAGGACCTGAAGGTTTTTGGAGCTTTATGTCAAATTTTGATTCTACATCGCATAGGAAAAATCCACATTGTATTCAAACTTATGCACTCAATTCACACAAAAAAAATTCTACATGCTAAAGTGTTGTATTATAATCCAACTCCAGAAGAATAGCTTTTCAAATACACAATTAAAAGTCCAAAACTAATGGCATTCGTTTCAATGATGTGTTTATAAATGTCTGACTAAAATAATTTTTCTACTTTGTTTGGGGGAAAAAAAATCTAATTTATTTATTCCTTCTATTGTGTTTCCCCTTTTTTCATTTCATAATCAAAAAAGAGTTTTGAAAGAAAAACGTAAAGTCTGACCACAACAAATAATCTAAATTGGAGATTTGATTAGCAGCACAGAAGCACAGCAGAATAAAACACCACGGATGTCTGACACGCATGGGTTAGTGTTGCTCACAATGATAATAAAACTAAAACAGAAAAATTAACAGAGTAGAAAAAGAGGAAGAAACTGTAACTTACAGTGTTGGCACTACTCTTAGAACTCTGCGCATGCAAAACAGACAAAAACAGAGACAAAGAAAGACAAGAAAATACACAAAATACACGCAACACAGAGAGGAAACGAAAGATTAAAATATATAGATGACAGAAAGGAAAAGTTATTTAAATTATAAATCAAATTGTTAATTCAAAGGATTAGAGCAAAGTTGAAATAAAGATCAAAACAGCGTGTTAGAACAAATGTTAAATGCATAAGTTACTAAAGAGAAGAATCCATGTTTTTGAAGAGTTTAATTTTTTCATAAATGCACATATTGTTAAACCAAACAGGATGTTTTACCAATACATTTAAACTTACATAATTCTTGCTCTTGAAGTGTTTTATTGCTTATAAACAAACAACCATAGAACCGAGGGAAAAGACACGTTTTTATTTTTTTCACAAATTCAATGTACATTTAAGAGCTACAATTCTCAGTTCTACCACATGGGGGCAGAGAAGAGCCACTTACGGAGGGGGAGGTGGCGGCCGACAGGAGAGGGAGGATGCCTCCACAGGCAATGATGATGTTGTCCACCATCTGAGAAATGAGGTGGATGGTGTTGTGGACGAAGATGATGTTTTCATTGCTGTTCACGAAATCCATCACTGACTTGGTGGAGTGGCTGAAATAAAAAAGGACAATAAGGGCAGGAAAGTTAACTTGGTGACACAACCGGGGAAAACGTGCAGCTGACCCAATTTTATGCTGCAGACACACACAGCTCACGTGGCCCCACTCACCTCCTCCACACGTGCACGTCCGTCTCCAGGGCAAACAGCAGGTCGGTGAGCAGCCTCTGGTGCATCGGGGACCATTTGAATTCTGGGATCCGGAACATGGTGGTGCGCGGGCCGGGGCTGAACTGACGCCGCTGCTCTTCCGTCATGGGCATTCCCCGGAAGCCCAGGTCGACACGCAGGTCCCGCTCCAGCTGGGCTGCGGTGCGGCCGTGCAGGGCCTGCAAGGTAGAGGACGACTGAAAGGTTAACACTGCGTTTGTCCTTAAGGTTAGCACATAAAAACAAGCACGATTACAGTTCACTTAAAGAAACAAAGGTAAACAAGGGAGTGTCTGCTGTTATGTCATAAGATGAGTTTCTTTTTCTCAGTTCAGGTCAATCAAACTGAGCGGAATAGGGAAGCTGGTTTGCAAAAACTGGCTCAATACCTTTTCAAATGTCCAAACATAGCAAACAGTGTTTGGGCAGTTTAAAATTTCAATAACTAATCGATTGCATTTGACCCAGACTATTACCTTCAGATGAGAAAATAGTCTAGCTCTGTCTATATAAAATTCTGACAATGTGTAGATTAGAGAAAATCCACAATTAACTGAAACCTGTGCACCCAATTCTACTTTTTTTTTATTTATTGAAATATAATCATATAATCATTTTCCTTAATGATTATACTTGAAGGGCTTAAGTGAATCATTAAGAGCTCACAATTATACAATGAGTGGATGTAAACTTCAGACCAGCAGTGTTTGTACTGTAGTTTCACAGAATCATCAGGGATTCTGAGAGCAAAGCAGCAAAGCAGGTAATTATGCACCTTGAGAGTTCATACTCACCTGGGTGGTAGCGGTAGTTTGGATCTTTTTTATGTCTTTGTCTTTCCCATCATCTGACCTCTCTGTATCAGAAGTGGTACTGGCTGTGTCTCCCCCGGTCTTCAACCCCGCAGTCTCTCCCTCTGGCCTGGATGCTCCCTCCCCCTCTGGGAATTCGGGTCTAGTCGCTCCCTGGAGCTGGTTCTGGCTCTCGGCTTCAGCAATAGAGCTGATGTCAGCCAGAGGACTCTGGATCTTGAATGGTCCATCCTCAGGGAGTTCCCCAGGGGTGTGGCTTTGGGTTTGTGTTAAATCGGAGTCGCAGCTGGTCATGTGGGCCAGCAAGCTGAGGTCATCGCTGGCGCTGGTGGTGGAGTGAGCGGGGACGCTTCCTGATGGAGCAGGCTGGTCCGGACTAGGAAGAACAAGGGGATCTGTGGATGCCAGAGCTGGAAGCAGCTTCTCATCAACCTGGTGAAGATAAAATCCAAATTGGTAGCGAGAAGAGGATGATGAAGCTACACAAAAACTATTTGAATTAATCAGGGAGAGCGATAATGAGAGCCTACCTTGCTAAAGAGAAATCCATTGTTGCTTGGAACACTGTCTTTCTCATCAGCTAATGTGATGAGAGGACCCATGTTCCCATCATCCTCCATGCTGACTCTCGAAAGTCCCAGGCTGGTCCCGATTCCAACCCTTGAGCCTGTTGTGTCGTCTTTGGGCCCCAGATTCCCGTTCAGGTTCGGAACAACAGAGCAGTAAGAACTGTCCAGGAGAGAATCCACTTCTACTAGAGGTCCGTTTTCTATTCCTACCCCGCCCCCACTGCCTCCCACACTTCCACTCAGGCCCTCTGGAGACAGGTCCAGGTCATCCAGCTTCACCTCAGTGGCTTCTACTTTTTCCGCCTTAATGTCCACCAGGAGGTCATGGACCTCCACTCTCACCCCTGGACCAGCACTCTGCTCCCCTGGCGTCAAAGCTTCACCGTTCGGCCGCTTCACTGAACCTTCAGCAAGAAGGTTGCGCGAGTCCCCGCCTGCCCCTTCGCCGTACTCTGCTTCGCTTTCGGGGGTCTGAGTCTGAGAGTTGTCATCTATCTCTAGATTCCCGTTAACGACGGGAGCCGGTGTGGCCGAGAGGCCGGAGATTGTGGAGACGGAGCCTTTCTTTCCCTTCTTCATGTTTTCCTCCTCCTGACGCTGGTACTCTTCATACATCTTAGCTAAGTACTCCTTATGGGCTTCATAGGTCACCTGTGACAGATGGTGGGATATAATTGGAAAGGCGATCAGAAGATGTGTACCGAGAGCAGCTTCCCTCCACATCCATACTCAGAAGGTAGTCCCAAGGGGGGCTATAGATCATCACAACCAGACAGCATGAACAAAACTGGGACTCCAGTCTCTAGAAGCATTAAGGCCAGAATCCATAAAATCAACTCAATTTTACATTGAGAACAGGGCAAGATAAAAAAAAATAAAAATCTGTGACAGAATCCATGGGTTTTAAAGCAATTATATACGTTTTTTTTTTTTTTTTTGTTTACTTAGGTTTTTTCTTTGGAATGCATCTGTAAACACATAAGTGCCCGTTATTGCTAATAATATATTCCATACAGCCATATAATTCCATATAATACGTTATTAATCAGTTTGTCTGTAAGGGGGTTGAGATGGCATTTAGTCTAAAAAGGAGCTATGTCAGTAAACTAAATCTTACTCAGTTCTGCACAGAACTATATTTCGTAAATAAAAGGACACTGAAGATTTAAGTTTTGCAGTTTCCACTCGTACCTTAGAATGCGCAATGGAGAGAGTATCAACCCAGACCCTCCACCCTCCCCATTCGTATTTGATAGCATGGTAGAGAAGGATCCTGAAGATGTTGTACACCATTTCCGTTATCTTCTGTTCCTCTGGGTTCTTGGGGTTGATGTATCCAAGGGAGAACATCCAGTCCTGCCACACCGAGCACTGCAACAGGCAGCTGAAAAAAACCCAAAAAAAAAAAAAAAAAGGTTGCATGAGCTGTCCATGGCAAAATAATCAGTTGTAAAATAAAATGATTAGTTATGAGGTGGAATAAATTCAAGAAACTGGTTTTGTTTTGGTTTTACCGTCGGTTTTCACGGCTGTTGCTGAAGAGTTTAATCATGTCGGAGAGGAAGAGTCTCCGGACTTCCATCAGCTCAGAACTGGGCGTGGAGTTCTTCAGCAGCGTAGCCACTACCTTCAGAATCACTGGCAGAAACAAGAAAGAGTCCATAATAAGGGAGCAGGGACAACAAGAAACTGATGTGTGAGTGACATCAGTAAGTGGGAGATGGGAGAAGAGCTGATTTTCAATCCAGACTTTGTTTGCATTACCAATAAGAAAAGAACGGCAGATGGAAGCCACAGAGGAGAGCTTCGTTACTTACTGGGGTTCTGGATCTTGACAGAAGAGTCTGGCTCAGGGTGGGGTTTGTGAACCACCTGGGTGCACACCTGCTCCGTCAGAATCTGCATTGACAGAAGTTCAGCGGATGCCATTTAAACAGCATTCAGACCACTTCTATCCCGGTTATGTAAATTTGTATGGAAATGTAGAGAAAGGAGATGCTGTCACAATTACCTACCTCATATAGCGTGTTGTAGGTGGTGATGGAAACCGTGTTGGTGTGCATCATCAGCCTTTCTCCCAGCAGTGTGAACAGACTGTGTGTGTGCATGATCTCCACCTTCCTCCTGCACAGAAACAGAAAAAAAATATTGAATATTATTTCGGATCATTGTAATTATACCCAACAGTGATTGCCACTGAGAAAACAAAATATTAGTAGGTTGTAAAATTGTACCATGTCGTTTTTAGCAGGATCAGAGAACAGCACTGACGTTTGCTAACAAAACACTTTTGGACTGAATATATAAAATGAACGGTTTTAAAATTTTGACAATCTGCCAATACAAGGAGATTGTGATATCATATCAAACCATGGCATTTGATCTTTTATATTAAGGAAAATGCTAGACAAATGGCAGAAAAAACATTTATTAAGCCAAAGCTTGCCTTTTTCTAAAGCCAACAGCCACAAGGGGAAATTCATTTTCACCCCTTTTAACTGGGATGAAATTGACTTTCACCCCTTGTAAATTCTGATAAATTACTTAAAATTAATTACAAAATTTAACAATTACATAAAAAAAAGTCATCTTAAATTGTACTTACTGCCACTTTATTAGGAACTTTTTTATTTTTAAAATGTTTTAGCTGAAGCAAAAAAAAAAAAAATAGAATAATATTGTTCGACATGAATAAAAATTGTATTTTCACACCAACAAGGTGCCTTTCACTAAGGTGTTAATTGAGATGGTGATTCAGATGTTGTTTATTAGCTTAACAAATCAACTACACCTCCAGCTTGTCCAGCTTTTCTCATATTCCTTGAACACATTATGATATGCATGATGGGATTTGGATGCTGAAACAACAATTTGGGAAGCTAATTATTGTTGCATAAAAAATATTTTAATGACTGTCCAGTTCACAGATAAATCCAAAAGATGTTGTTTTTCTCCCTGCCTGCCTGTAGAGCTTACAGTTTTAACTGTAACATTGCTTTAAAGCAATTTCCATTTAACCCACACCTAGAATAGTAAGAAGCATCTTGTATTCATTATTTTTTATTCAACAAAGCATCCTCGACATCTTGTATGACCGCAATAGTGTTGCTTTTTTTAGTCGTGCTGATGTAACACTGAATTTGGCTTAGGGATGGCATGAAATGCTCTTAAATCCTGCAAAAGTATGCAAATGGCAGTAAAATTTGTGGTGGGAGCAGATTTTAAGTAGGTGGGGGACTGATTATGTAGGGCTCAGGTGCAGCCTGGTGTCCCTCTTCATGTTGTGCAGCAAGAGGTGTCCATGTCACATGGTACGACTAAATCCCCCAGCATTCATAGCCCCTCATCAAGATTTCTCCTCCCTTCGAGTGCTGACTGTCACAATGAATTTTCCGCCCGGACATGCTGATGAGATCTCCACACAAACATGAACAAATAGATTGTATAAAGCTCACTGGAGAGTGAAATGCTGCCGTTCTGAAGTTGCTTTGTAGTGCAATAGTGAAAAATCTCACAGTTGCTCTGCATTTATGCAAAGTTTGTTCTTTTTTTGGCGACTGAAACAAACATTCATTTTGTGAGTGCTATTACTACAAGAAAACGACTCAACGTTAGCTATTCTCAGCAAAAGTCAGGAAAACCACAGAGATGCAGAGGCTGTGCTTTTTATTACACTGTCAAGACAGACGTTAAAGCTGCGAGAGGGTGAGAGAGTAATACTTTCAGCACATAACAGAAAGAGGAGGAATTGCTCCGTTTTCTCATTTGGAGTCGTCAACTTTCATTTTTGAAACATGCTTTATTTGGAAATGCCGGCAGCTGTTTAGAAATCTCAAAGTTAATGGAAGGGTCAATCTTTTAAAATATCAACAAAGAGACTGATATGTGGGGGCAAATTACACTCATCTTCAACATATCATGATAAGCAAGTTTAAAATAAAAGTAAAAATAAAGTAAAAAAAAAAAAAAACATCAGAATTATTTTGCCTTTGTTTTAAGACGAAGTAGAACGTGTTTTCTCTAAATGCATATTGTAATCTCTTCCCCTAATGTTAACTAATGACCACTGATGCGAGGAAGGATTAAAAATATATATATATATATATTTTCAGTACTGTTCCTATAACACAGTTCATAAGGAGAAATCGGAATTTCCGAAAATTGGTATCGAGCTTGTTGAAAGTAAGAAGTTGGAGATTGATGCCAAAATTTAGAGTGCTTAATTTCTATCCTAAAATTTCCCTAATCCGTCACTGCCAGGCACAGGAGATGAAAGAAAGCGGATAGAAAATAAAGTTCTTACTTGTGACCGAGGTGTTTAAGGAAGTAGCCTAGAACTTTAAGGGCCTGAACTCGTATACTTTCGCTCTTGGAGGCCAGGAGTTTGCAGATCACCCTGTAATAACAAGAAACATACAGGTATTAAACTCTGAAATCTTGTGGGTTAAGAAAGAAAAAAAAAAAAGATTATTTCATGATTTGTATACAAGGTTAAAATTTTCCATTTCAAAACTCCACTCTTTATCAGATTCAAATTCTAGGATTTTTATAGCATTTTTATACAAATCTCAACATATAAGCAGAATGGAATTAAGCAAGTTGGATATTTTTGAAAAATTATGCTCCATAAATTATAAATTTGCACGTTAATTCGAGTCATGCAGTTGGCATTACAGTAAAATGCCATTTCATGGCTTTTTTGCACATTTTATACACCATTTCAAACATTAACACTTGGGAATTTCTTCAGATCACAGTTTGCAGTCTGTCACACTTCTCGTTTGGAAGATTTCATAAAAACGGAGCTGTCTAAATGCTTAGTTTGGCATCTAAAACTGATTCTGTTTAGGAATCACAGGTTCAGTTTAAAACCCTGACCTAAAAGGATCCAGATGTCAAAACAACAGTAGTATTGTTCTTTCCATTAATCTGTGGCTTCTGACAACAGTCAAATTGATCACGAGTTGGGAAAAAAAAATCTATAAGAAATAAAAAAAAAAACTAAACTTTAATTGAATGCTATTTTTTCTCTCTTGGAAATGACACTATCAAATCCCATACTTTTGCAGACTGCACATAAAACACCAGTTGTAAATACAGAAAGAATCAATGCCTACAGACTATTTTCTTGAAAGAGGTATTCAAAGGGGACACATAAAAAGACAGTGCAGTTTGCAAATAGCTCTCTAGCAATATGAGTTACTGTGGCAACCGAAAAGGCATCCAAGTAGAGTTATGCATTGGGAGAATTACCCGCACAGTTGGCCTGACTCTCTCTTTCAGTAATCAGAAGCCTGGGTTCTCCTAAGTATTGTTACTCAGCATGAAAAGATGCGTTTGATTACAAGGTAACGTTAATTTTGCCCCACAAATCCACCACATGAGAACAGAACATGTCTCTCTATAAGCACACAGGTCACATAAACGGTTAAATCGAAGAACAATTGTTTTAAATAAAAAGCTGAAACCACACTTTGCAAAGAGATGTCATACCTTTTCCCCAACTGTCCGAAATTAAGTCAGGCTAATTATTTCCTGGTTTGACTGGGATTAGTAAAGCTATTTCTATTTGCTAAATGTCAGAATAATGAGAGTATAAAACCAAAACTTTTGGGAAAATACAGAAGAAGATGACAGCTTTCAAAGCTTGTTTTGGATTAATTTACATTTAATTGAAATGGAGGCACCCCCTATGCAATTTTGCAGTTGACACTCAAGCATCTAACTTTAAAGATTATAAGAATAAAAAAAGACAGCATATCTGTCATTATTCTGACATTCTGCAAATAGAAGTAAGTTTGGTATCCAAAACTGACATAAAAGAGTAAATGTGCATTTTCATACAATGTATATTAATACTGGGTTCCAACTCTCTCTCAGCTAGTGAAAGTAAGGATAAATGTAAGTAAAAAGAAAAAAAAAAGATATCAGTATTTAGTGCAGCAACATATTTTTTTTATATGAACATGCATGTGTGGGTTGCGCTCACCTGATGCCATTTCTTTGATCAAAAGCGGGGATCATGGATGCCGGGTGCTCAGACATAAGAGCCACCAACAGCTGGAGCACATCGTGGATATTCTCATCCTACGTAGGAAAAAGAAAGCAAAGGTGAACAGGTGAGGCGGCAGCGGAGGAGGAGGGGAATAAAAAGAAAAAGCCCGGAGGGGAGAGATGAATAGAGGGCTAGGAGGACAAAGAGAGTTCCATGGGTGGGCATGGAGGGGGGATTGCGGAGGAGCAGGTGGTATTTCAGAGCAAGAATAGATATAATTGTTACAGAGGAGTACATTCTGTTCAGTCCATTGTTGCGCCATTTTTTATGCTGTCACCGCGCTGAAGCTGACTCACACTCCCGCTCGTTTAAGTGGACTATAAATTCAGCCCCCAGATTATTGCGCGTACTTTGCCACTAGCTCCACTCTGGCTCTCACCGTCTCCTTCTGAGTCCCCCCCTGTCTGACTCTAGTTTAATAAAGGAGAAAGCATCTGTACCTCGTGCATTGTCAACAAATAGTTGAGGATACTCTGCAGCTCGTCCTCCTTCACGCCTCGGTCCTAGCAAAGAAAAACAGATTCATGAAAACTCCTCAGTGATCTTCAATTGTTTCTACTTTTTATTAACCTAGGACGACTCGACACAGAAGAAGGAACAAAAGTCGATATGAACGCTCGCACGCATGCACACGATCAAACGCTGCAGCGCTTCATTGGCGTTGCTCAACTTTAATGCTATTTTCCACATATTTTAGATTAGGCCGCGAACTGCCCGGGAGGAGAAACAACGGAGAACATCAAAGAAGTAAAGTGATTTCCCACAGCTTAAACTATGCCATGAAGATAATCACATTTTCTCCCTCTACCTTCAATATGAGTTGTTTGAGGAAGAGGAGCATGAAGGCTCTCAGCGAGATGATCTCCTTCTGGGACGGCCGTGGTCCATCTGAGCAAAAAAAAAAAAGCACACAGACCCAAATGAAAAATTGCAATTTTCACCAACAACGGCACTTTAAATATGCTTGCAGCTGAGTTTGACTGAGCCCTTCTGTTTACTGACATTTAGTTTTATTAGGTTTCCTCGAGAGCTGGGGGGAAAACATTCTCATGCGCTCACTTTCTCTACATCAGGACTGTAAATCACTGTCATTAACTCCAGTGGCAATTTGGCAATCGAGATATTTTATGCTTGCACTAATCTAACTTATTAGAGCAACGGTGAAGTCATTTGCACAAAAAAAAAAAAAAAATGTGATTGATGGTTGAGTGATCCAAAGCAAACAAGCGGCGTAATCCACTGTGTCTACTTTGTAGCTCTGGCACTCCATCAGTTGTTTGCAGGAAGAGCGGGAGCTAAAAAAAAAAAACACAAAAGCATCTGACACAAACGGAACAAGGCGATTCATTTATCTGAAAGTCCATACCATCTTTGAATTCAGCTTTGTTCCCATCGTAACTCATTCGTTCAGCTCTAATATGCCATCCTTACCATTAAAACATGCTTTAACATATACAAAGAGTTGCGCACATTCATAACATTTGACAAGTCAAATGGTAAAAAAGCTAAAAGTTAGAAACAGGAGAGAAGTCACTGCTTCAAGAATGAGCGTTAGCAGCAACAAGAAGGCTACTGGATCACAGAAAACATTTTTTCTTGAGCCTTCAGGATTACCGTAAAGCTGCTATGGCTGAAAATGTTCGCAGTCTGTTTAAAGAGTTTGTCACAAGACAGAAATATTTCCAAGCGAGTAAATGCACTGAGACAGATGTCAGAGTTTGAAATGCTAACAATGCTAATAGTGCTTTTGCTACTAAAAGCTGACAGTAACTGTTAAAAAAATGTCCCCATCATATTTTCTTGACTTTATTTCACTAAAATAATGAACTTCCATTTTAGGTATCGGGTGCTACGCCTTTCAGTCTTCCATGAACACATGGTGCAATATTACCTCAGATCATATTCAGCTGATTTTGCTCATTTGATCTTTTAATGGTCTCACTTTTGCAGAGTTAAGCTTCAAATTCACCATCACTGTACATAATCCTAAACAAATTATATTTGCAAATAAACAAAAATCAACGATGAAGATTTCAAAATCTGCCTTCCCATTATCATTCTCAGAGGCTTTTTTTTCCATTTAATAGAAATCTGTAACTATTTATGATGTCTAACTTGTGTGCATTTGCGAGATGTACTTTTGTACACCACAAGAGAACAGAAACACCATTAAAAACGGTAGTTTGTTGCTGAACGAAACGTACCATATCCTCCTGCAAAACTAAAATTCCCTTAACCCTGTGCTGGTGAAAAAAAAAAAAAAAGAACTAGCAGAGAAAAGGGATGAAGAAGAATATCTGTGTGATTCTTTGCCATGCTTTGGTGCCCTTGAATCATACGAGTGTGTGTAGTCGCCTGAGCCGGTTCACCTGTTCTTCACAAAGCTAAAAACATGACACTGAAGCGCTCCTTTGTCATCCATCATCTTCACCTGTCAAGCTGTTCCATGGTGCTGGAAACGGTGACAGTGACCATCCATCATAGTTTATGTGCCCCGTATGTGAAAGCGAGTATATGCCTCAGTTTTAGGGCCTTGCATACAGAGAGGACATGAAAAAGGCTTAAAAGGGTCTAAATTGCTTCTCAGGGGAAAGTTTAATAACTGTATTTTATTCCTGGAAATTAATTTCCCTGCTTTCATAACTCCTAATCTGACTTAACAGTTTTGTGGCATAATTGTCACACAAAATTAGATTCTCTCTCTCTCTCTCTCTGACCCGGCAGGATGCTCTGGAGGGTCAAAGAGATGTATTTTCTTCACAGAGATTACATGTTCTGAGTATTAACCTGAGAAGGTATTAGCACAATTTTGCAAGAAAGGATGAGAGATTCACACCATATGCGCAGCCTTGAACTTTTTCATACATTTGTCAAAATGTATGGTAAACATAATAGAATGTATTTTACTCAGTTTTTTTTGTGAAAGACACAAAAATTCTGTAATTGGGAGCAGGTAAGTCATGTTGAACAGTCTGTTCAGTCAGTGTTTTTTTTTTTTTTTTGTAAGAGTCAAACCGCAAATCAGACTATTGCAAGAGAGTCGCTCATGTGATGCAAGTTGTGACTTCAGCCCCTGGATAATCAGTGAACACCGTCTTCTGACGTTGCATTTTCAGCACCCGTTGAGCCCAGCAAAGTAATGAAAAGGGGTGGGTGCCACATAACCAGAACTAGTGGAAAATCCAAATCACCGCATAGAGCCGAGTCAAGCCGCTATAGTGCAAAAAGGCCACTATAATAATAAGCATGACATTTTTACCAATTACTTTCAGCTACAAAAAAAAAAAAAAAAAAAAAAAAAATCAAGTTCTGTCGGGTTCAACAGAAAGCACCTGAGAACATGGGTTTAAGTCTGAACTTGAATATGCGTTGTCCTGAACTGCACGATTGTAGCTGTGAGTGTAAATTCACCATTATCCTGCTGAAAGTTGAACCTTCACGTCAGCCTCAAACCTTTTTACACCCTTTAAAGGGTGTTCCTCCAAAATTGCTCTGTATTTACAACTCTTACCAGCTTATTTTTTCCTGATGAAAAGAAGTCTTCCTAAAGCATTGTGTTGCTTCCAATGGTTCACTTTAAAAAGGCCAACTGGACTTATGGAAACTATGGCTGCACTAGAACCCATACATTATTCCCCTGGCACTTCACGGTTGTGTGTAACTTGTGATGGACCATTACCTTAATATTTCCAATAAATATAATAAAGTTTGTGATTGACAAAAAAATAAAAAAGCTCTGGGGGTAAATAATTTTGCAAAGCCCTGCATACAGTATATTAGCATTATTTAGTCTTTGTATGAACAAACAGCAAACCAGCTTGTGAGGCTTTGAAACTTTCCATCTATACATTCATTTTTAAATATCTAAATATGTTAATTCAATGTGCTAGAGAGGAGTACCTAGTGTAACATCCCATAATTAATTAGCTCCATATGCCCAGCAACATGAATGGACAATAAAAAAGTTTAAAAAAAACAGCCAAGAGAGAAAAGAGTCTCTCTGAATAAAGCCTGGGTTAAAGCTTTGTGAGAGATTGTCTGGCCAAACAGAACAAGATTTCATCATCGAAGGCTCTTAGAGAATCATTAAAGGATTCAGAATGTTTGCAGAAAAAGCTCCACGCAGGGCAAAGTTGAAAGTTAATGCTGAATGGCAGTGATCTCCAGCCCTCAGGCAGCTTCGCATTAAAAACAGATGAATCTGTGGTGGAAACGACTGAGAAATCTTTTCAGACAACATTGACATTTGCTAAAAGTTAAACTGCCGCTATTTCTGTTGGGTCTCATATCATTTAGAAGATCTGACAGTGTGAAGAGCACTGCAGTTTGATGAACAAAGGTCTGGAGTTCTGTTGGACAAGGACAGCAACACCTCAATATCTGCAAGTTTGTCGTGTAGGGGCATTTCTAAGCGGCATCAGTGATGACAGTGAGAAAGCATTATTGGAGAAAGCTCTTATTTGTCTCTTTGAGGAGGTGCTAGACTGACATCAAGCATGAAGTGGAAATCTTTTCACTTTCAAACCCACAAAAGTTAGTCTCTCGAGTTTCCAACTGCTAAGAGTTTTCCCAAACAAGCTGATGTAATACAGCGGTAAACATGATCTGTGCTAACACTTTTAGGATTTTGCAAGCACCAAAGTCAACATTTGCATTTACAGTTAAGGCCAGATCCTTAAATCTAAACATAAATTAGAGGAATATGTATAATGGGGTTTTAATTAATTATTTTAAGCATTTGTTGAAATAAGGGGCCTGACATGATTGTATAGAACACAACTCTAATGACTTACAAGTATGAATTTATTGGATTTTTGTAAAAATAACTTTTACAAAACATTTTATTGCATTTATTGGTTGAAGGCTTAAGAATCTGTTTTGACTTGATGAGGTGAACTCAGGGAAGAACAATTGTAGAAACTGCAACAAAGTGGGAATTTTTTTTAGCCATTTCTAAAAAAAAAAACAAAAAACTGTAAGTTCACCATCACTTTAGATACTTTATTTCACGTGAATGTTAAACCAGTTGGTCTTGGTATAAAAGAAGACCCATCCTTTCATCCTCAGATTAATAGAAAACTGGTTAGGATGTTTAGTAGCAAGTGAGCAGTCTTTTTTTGTTATTATCCAGAGTGAGAAGAGTTTTTACATTGCCATAGACGAAAAGGATAAAGTCCAAGAAATGTATTTAAGTTTATCATTAGCAGCCCCCCCAACACAGAGAAGACAAATACCTTTTAGAGATGTTTCACAGTGAGAGAAGTCTGATGTTCAACTATGTCAATAAGCCAAAAAGAATGTTTGAAGGATTTAAGATTAGTCTTTCTAATTTAAGAACCTTGTACCAATAATTAGAGTAACATAATGATGTTGGACTGCTTGTTGCTAGTTGAACTGGTGCATGGTGGATATACATTCAGCATTTGTTATGCACTCAAAAAGTACAAAAGAAAACTAATATAAGCACAATTGAGAAATAACTGTATTTTGTGCTTATGTTACCGCAGCCAAGAAGTGGCAAAAAGCCACATTGCCCAGGACAAAGCTCGCCACTGATGGCCAGAAAATGCGTTGTTTAAATACATGGCCTCTGAATTATGTGTTGTTTGTTGCTGCTTCTCGGTCAGAACCCCCTTGAAAAAGATGTTTTTAATCTCAATGGGGTTTTTTATTCTCATAAAAATAAAGGTTAAATAAAATTAAATGAAAATTATCCCAGTCATAACCATTATATTGTGCAACCCTAATGAGAATATTTAAGAATGTTGTACATATATCTACGTTATAAAGTGAACTAACCGTATGAGGAAGAAAACAATACTACATAAAAGCTATTCACAAAAACCCAAATTTATGCTAATTTGCTGTGGCCACTTTCTTCTAGCGCTAAATGGCAAGAAATTTAATTATCATATTGACTGAATTCTAACCTATTGGCAAGATTCAAAGCAAATGCCTGTACAAAAGGCATTTCCTTTTTATTACATTGCACTCATTCTGTTTATACCCGTAGGAGGGAATTGAATTATTTACAAAAAAAATGGAAAAGGTGCAAATTAATTTTGCGTTTCATGAAAGAAGCAAAGCCAGAGGAAACAAAAAAAAAACTGTAATACAACAAATGTTAATGTGCAACTTGGAATCAACCTCATTCCCTCAGACTGACACTCAGATGAATCCATTTTTATCCACAAAGCCTGCGGTGAGATCAAAACATCTTCCTATTACTATGTAAATTAGTGCATATCACGCTCTTACAGTACAGTCAAGTGTACGTGCATGTGGTCTGTCAAACCATAACTAGCAGCTTTTGCCTTTGAATGGCAGTGAGTATGTGTCTGAGGCTAATTGCTGCTGCGCTGTTATCAGCGCCCCTTTATGGGGCTAAATCCCAGCAGTCAAACGGCAATATCGCCAAACAGAAAAGGGAGCCAGACAGTCACTTGATTAGAAATTCCAAACGCTCCCTTGGATCTTCCCGTCAAATTTGTCTGTTGCCATGGTGACCCCGGATGCGCACTCACAGGCAGCCGCAGGTCCGGGGCGAGAAAGAGGTTGATTAAAGTGAGGGCGTGCTCTGACCTTTTTGATGCACCAGTTCGTAGCAACGGAAGAAGTTAAAACTGTCTTTTTCACATTTCTTTTTTAAACGAGTACAAAGAACAGCTACCCTCTCCTCACAGAAAGCATGAAAGGATACGTTAACAATTCACCACGTATAAAATATTTTTACAAAGGCTTCAGAGGAACATTTAGTCTATTCAGGACAATTCCCTTCATGTAAAAAAAAGATGAATGAATCATCTGCGTCTGAAAAAAAATTGTCATTCTCAGAAACACTGAATCATTTCTACCATTCCTTTATAAGCCGTTGTAGTCCAGGGAGGAGACAACCATATTTTCATGCATACGTTCATATGGAATTCTGTTAATAATCGATTCAAGAACATAGATCTGTTTCACAATGTGGAGAACTCAATGGGGCTCCACTACAAGAAACCTGGTGCAAAATGAAGCAAGTAAGTAGCAATTAAGGTTTTGCTAATCAACATCCTTTTTTTTTTGTATTCAAATTTCCAAAGTTCTGAGACATTTATTTATTTATTTTTTATTTTTTTAAATCATGATCCATGTATTAAAATGAAACTTAAATATCAATTAATTTATTTCTTTTGGGGTGTTTTTACACTATAACTTGCGAAAACCAGGAAAAACAAAAATAGGAAGGAAGGAATAAAACCAACCTTTGAGGGTTGCACGGGTTAAAAAGCACTAGAATAGTTTCTCACACCCTCCTACATACTGAATGATCACATTTTGACTCCTCATCCTCTTTTCTGTTTTACTGTGTGTTCAGGAGTTAGGCCCAGTGACTCATGTGACCTTAACAGCCCTATTATTAAACCTAATGGCCCTGTTAGTGTGATTATTGTGACCACAACTCATAAGCCTGATCCTTCAAACTCATGTTGAGAAGTGGAGTGCCTCCTAACATTTTAACATTTTTATTTTTCAGAGCATCACATCCGTGCAATTCTATACCACAGATTGTTAGGAGGTCCTCAATTTAATACACCTTCAAACAACGTTAAAAAAAGGACATCTCAAGAAAGGAGTTTTAAGCTGCTTTAACTTGGTTTAACGAATGAATTAACATTAGATGCATGACTGCTGTGCTGCCGTCTCACAAAACTGACATGCATGGAAATTAATTAAATAAAAAATAACATCAAAGAGGGATATAAAAACTTGCACCAGATCAAGTTCTGAGGAGGGTCATTATAACTGCGTATTTTGACCTATGACTTCATAGTGGCATGAATCATGGCTTGACGATCAACAGAGTCATACTCTGGCTAAAAGGTTGAGCTGCTGCTGAATTGTAATCCTCAGGAGAAAAAGTCTGACTGGGTGAACACGTTTCAGAATCTGTCCAAAACCATCCATCCATAGTGTTCATCCTGCTTTTGAACATTGTACATACGGTGTTTTGTAGTTTTTAATAGTAATAGAAATGTTATAAAAATAATTTTTTTAACTTACAGTGGTGGTTGTGGCATGATGGATGATACATTGAGTGAGCCTCTCCTTCTTCTCACCCTTTGATGAAATAAACACCCACTTCTCCAAAAACGAGCTAACTGGATTCATTGTATATTATTTTTGTTTTACCAAAAATAAAATTTCAATAAATGTGATATTTAGAGATATACAGTACCTGTAAACTAGATATCCATTTAGATATAGATATGGACATAGATTTATATCTGAAGGTGAAGCTAAAGCAAGATAAATGTAAGCAAATAGAATAAAGATCTGATAAATCTCCACTTGATTACTCTAAATATGTTTTAAAAGAATCTCTGTTCGGTGAAGAATCTTTTAAAATATTGAAATGAGATGATGGGTTCGCTGTCGTTCAGGAAAAATATTTCAACATGCAACATGCCAAATCGCTCAACTGAAGACGGCTTGAGGTTAAGGCGGTAGTACAGAAGGATCACGTCATGTCCCACTTGACCCAGTGTTAGGTTTAAGTTGTGAACATACCGAGCCCTTTGGGGGTGATTCCGCTGCACTCCAGAGGGTTTATAGCCCAGTAGTAGTACTTCAGAGTGTGCATCAGCTGCAGGACGGTGCCGACGCGGCGAATGGTGGTGTAGATGGTGGCGGTGCCGATGAACTCTGACGACAGGTACGTGTAGAGGGACAGCTGGACCTGTGTAGGAGCAAACAGTCCATTCATGTAGCACACATCGATACACTGAGACCAACAGAAGCTGCTGGATGATTGAATTAGCAGTTTACTACGGCGAAAGAAAATTGCAATTTAACTGTACAAAGACAGACACGAAAAACAACAACCGCTTTCTTTATGCTTTAATATTTCAGGGTCTGAAATTACGCTTCCGTCCAAGGAGCTACTTCCAATTCCTGACATTTAAGAGGGAGCCTCTCTCTTATTACATATTTGCTCCTTCATCTCTTCCTTCTGTTCCCTTTCGCCCTCTCCTAATATTCCTTCAGCCGATCCTCGACGCACATTGGCTGAGTTGAGACGGCTCACAAACGTCTGAGCTCATTAAAGCAGCCACCATGCTGAGGGCCGGCCTTAACAAGGTAGCTCTATTTAAGCGGATGAAATTAACGCCGGGCCACGGCCTGACCACATCACATCAGAGATCATCTAGGCTGGGGAGTGGACTCAGCTGCCTTAAAAAGGCCTTCAATGCAATACTTCATATTACATTACACACACTCAGCTGTTTAATCTGCAGATATTTTGCACAGGAAAACAACATTTCTGATTTTCTTTTGTGCATTGCTGCAACAAAAATAATTGGTTTTCTTCAGCAGGACACTGTTTAACAGTAATCAAGCTTTTTGGAGACATGATGAGAAACTTCTTCCTGTGTTTCATTAAGCCCCAAGTACTACGACGGTTAATCTTGGCATTAATCAGGGTAGCAATGACACCTTGAGAGGAAGAAAATATTAAAGCTCAGTGGGAGGTAGAACAGAGGTAAGATTTGACAATTACAATTTGTGTGTGTGTGTGTGTGTGTGTGTGTGTGTATGTGCGTGTATTTGGTCTTGCTTTTTTACATTTCTGATGCCAGCCTTGTTCTCATTAATTTCTTTTGCTTAATTTCTTCACTGGCACTTGAATGAAGGGAGAAAAAAACAACAAGATAATTCACTTTGATCCGCTTTGTGTTGACAACTAGGATCAATAAAAGAAACCCAGTGTTGGATTCTGTGTTTCTCCCAAACAACATTAACTAATCGTATTTTGTCTCTTCCGTTTTTGCTCCAGCTTGCCCTGGAGTGCAGCTCGACTGCAAGATCACCTCTTAGGGTCAGGGAGAAGTTTTGCGAACTGCGGAGGCATGAGCCAGCGAGCCCTGTGGGAATGCCATGGTTTCTCACATCTATTTCAGAGAGAGAATAAGAAAAGAGGAGCTCCACATCCCCTCTCTTCTCCTGGGGTCTTTTCAAATGTCACATTTCCTATTTGTTTCCCTCGCTTGCATGTTCTGTCCTTTAACAGGACGGAGAGCCGGCCCCTCCCTGCACCTCCTCCGAGCTCATTTATTAAATTACTGTAAAGGGTAATGGCCGCTGAGATGTCAGTTCGGCGTTTCCTCTTTGTTTGTTTCAAGCACAATCTCAGTCAAAACATCACAGGAAAGAGGATTAAAAACTAATTTGTTGCTATGTTAATTTCTGTCTCTCTGTCATCAGTTTAGTAATCTCTGTTCCATTTTTGAGGCAAAGTACTTGGGGAGATGCATACAAAGACAAACAGACCTTGGCAGGTGTATGTATCCAGATGGCAGCGTTGAAGAGGACATGGTCACAGAGCTGTTTGAGGAGTGGCGCCCCATGAGGTAAACCGTCCAGATACTTTGCGAAAGACAGGAACTGCTCAAGGACTGCCCTGGTGATGTGAATCCGAGACGACTGCAGGAAGAAGGGCAAGTATGAGAAGTGGCTTAATTAAGCAAAGATGGAAGTAAGCAAACAAAGTCTATTTTCACAATCAACGAATGCAATGCTATGCATTCGTATATACCGTATAAACAGTGCCTTGCATAAGCCCAGTCCATTGAATCTTTCACATTTAGCCAAATTACAATCTCAAACTGGATTTTCCTGTCTGAAATAGTTATTAGATTCCCTATGAATCAATACTTTGTATAGCTGCTTTTTGCTTCAGTCATAGCCGTCCATCCTTGGGGTGCATCTCTACCAGCTTCAAACATCTAAGAATGAAAAAATTCTCCACCCCCCTTTGCAAAACAGCTCCAGCTTAGTCAGATTGAATGGGGAGCATCATATCTTCAAGTTTTGCTACAGATTCTAAGATGTGTTTAGGTTTGGACTTTGACTGGGTCGTTTTACAATTTTTGGATTATTTGTAAAAAAACAACAAAAAAAGAAGAAATCTGAAATTTGCACTTGTGAAAAAGAAGGAATTCACATTTTTGTAATGTGTCAAGGTATTCAAAAGATCAAGGGTATGAATACTTTCCATAAGCAATTACCATTCCCGATAATGTTTTAGAGGCAGACTATTATGGAAAAGAATCACTGTTATATCATTGCAAAGGTTCAGGTATTTTTTACCGTTTTTTCTTTTTTTTTCACAATATTACTTTCATCTACCAGTGGAAAAAGCAAAATAAGCATGAGTTTATTTTTATTCAGGATAAAAGGCTAATAATGAAGAGCTATTTGTGGAACCTTCAAGAATCTTAATGAATAAAGAGGGGGTCGCAGTCAAAACCAAGGCTTCTCTTCTTATCAACAGAAAAAACAAACAAACACGACTTGAAACCGAAGGAGGCCGCCGCACTGACCTTCTCCAGCAGGTACCCAATCACCAGAAAGCCCTTGCCTCCCAGCATTTGTTCCTGCATGGCCACTGAGCTTTTCAACAGCTCCACCAGGAACGCCAGCAGAGTCGCACTGCAACGTATAACACATTGAAGAGTTTAAATGCGTTTTCTACTGCAGCGAGTGGAGCAAACATGATCCATGTTCCCATCATAACTTATTTTTAATGCGCAGCTGTATTTTCTCCCTTATCTCCATCCTCCTGATGATATTAAATAAATAATCCGTCTGCAGCTGACATGATGTTGAGATGGTGCCTGATAAAGTAACAGCATTAAAGACCACATGATGCAGTGCTATCAGGAAGATCTTAAAGTCAGAGGAGGACAGATAGTTTGGAAAATAAATCATTGTCCTCTGAGGAAAAAGTGTCTCTCCTGTTGCCCTTTCAAACTAATATTCCACACTTGCCTCCAGCACATCTGTCCAATATCAGACTTCATATGAACATAAGGTTCAATTTGCACTTTTTTTTTTTTGTTAATGACTCACCAGACTGTGGTGTCCACACTGCTGTCATTGAGCTGCTTGTAATCCAGCTGAGCGAAGAGTGGAAACAGGACCTGGATGCCTCCTATAGAGTGGATGGCACTGTGGATGGAGTGGGTAACAATTGCCTTCACGTCCTGTAGGACAAAAGAGCAGTTAGCTTCACGAGCGTAAGACACAGGGACGTAAAGGTGAACAAAACAAGCCTAACTTGCCGCAGACATGTACCGTTACAGCTACAGTTCTGGTTCTTCAAAATAAAAGAACTTCCTCTCACCTGGAAACATGCTCACTGTTCTTCCATTACCAAATTAAATCATCAGACCATGTCTGATATTAAATTTTATTTGTTGATTTGAAACAACAACAAAGAATAATTCCGAATTAAAAAAAAAAAAAATCACAGCACCATGTAGTCAAGGACTGGACCATTTAAACACAGGAGTTAATACTGTCATTTAAAGAAACTGTCATTCTTCAAAATGAAAGAACTTCTTATCTGAAGCTCTTTTGGAAATTTAACATTTACAGGTGTTTAACATCTTTGGGTTCCGTTATCCTAATATTTAGCTTCTTCCATACATTCTCTATCAGGTTTTGTCGGGATGCAGGGCTGACCACTCCAAAATGTCCATACAACTTATAGTCAGAAGAAACATATTGGTAAAACTACCTGTTGTATGATCACATCTTTTTTCTTTAAACAAATAATGATAATCTGACTTAGCAAGAGATGACCCCATTTATGTTTGCTGGTTGTGGTCTCTTACACAGACCCTGTATGACATCTTTCCAATATACTGCAGGTTAATTTGTAGAAGAAGAAAAAAAATATATCTCTAAGAACATATCCTAAATCCACATTTTATTTAAAAAGAATTTGAACCATATTAAACCTGATAACCCAAAACAATAAAAGATACTAACACTACAATTTGCTTCCATATAGTGCAGGGTGTATTTTTCTATCCATAACATTTAATATATACTTTTTAAAGAAAACCACCTAACTGCTGTTAGAAGACCAAAATAAACACTACAGCTTTTGCACAAATGCTCCTGAAGTGGCAGTGAGTCAGCCTGTGTCACAGGGGCCTGATAATCAAACTGACATGCTGGTTTATTTTGCTTCATTCATGCTTTTTTTACACTTTCCGAACCAACCAAGAAGGAGTAGGCTTCCTTTCTACAGGATATAGCTCAAACTGACCTGCAGCATGAGTGCATGCGGTGAATGGACAAAGATGGAGGGGTTTTCCCTGGGCGATGACTCCAGGCAGAGCTGGGCGTCCGTCGCCTTGGCGTTGTAGGTGAAGGAGATAGAGCTGGCCAGCTTGCCGTCATACAACACCTGCTTGTGGTGCTCAGCCAGGTGGATGTCGCTCTCCGACTTGAACTTGAAAGTGCTCTGCGGAGACGGACATAATAAGAAAAGCTTGAAAAAAAAAAGAGAAAAACTCGAAATCAGGGAGACAAATGAGTTGTCAGGAGACGAGATAAGTGCGGGTGCGTTTCTGCGTGTACAAGTTCAACACCCAAAATGGAGTCTGCTTAATTGCAGCCAGAGCCTCGTGTAAACAACACAGCATTATCTTAATGAACACAGTGCTAACCCGGGCACTAATTCAATTAGCACAGAATAAGAGGCAGAGCGGGGGAGCGCGTGTGTGGGAAAGAAGCACTCAGGGATCCAGATTTATCTCTTTGTAGTCAGTCAAGATGACAACCCACAAAAAGATCAACACATTTGTAATCCAGTCCCAATATGTTAAATTATGTTTATGCTAACCTTGGCCAAGATTCTGAGCTTCTATAACAGAGGTTATACGGCTTAAACATGTTTATACATATATTGCTTTTTAGTTGAAATTACCTTACAGGTAGCAGTTTATGTTTGCCCATTTCTATCTATTTATGTTTGCAGAGGCCTGTGAGTTCATGCATCCTGTGGCAGTACTAGTGCCTTTACACATATGAAGCCCTGTAGATAAAAAGGCTCATGAGTTGCACTGTAACCCTTTGCAGCAGCTCCAGGCGGGAGGATGTTCTCCCTCTTCCAGCAGCTGAGTCTCCTGGTGCCTTCCTCAGCCTGACTGCACAGGAAAGCCCAAGGCTGCTGAGATCTCCAGGCCCACGTTGTTCTGAACCTTTCATCCGAGGTCTAGTGTGAGAGTTGAGCCCTAAGCAGACTGCATGCAGCAGTAAATGTAACACTCTTATCCTCATCCAAGCAGACTTTCAAAACTTACACACACATTTGCACCCCCTTAGCAGCATCTGCAAGAGCAATTAGAGATAGTTGCAGGAGCCTAAGTTAACATTAACAGATTCACAAACAGGATGCTTCAACTTTTATATTAAAAAGGTGTGTTAAGGAGACTAACCATTAAAGATTACCAACAAGGCCATGGTAAAATGCAGTGGTAATCCATCACAAAAACAAATAAAGTGCTCTTCGGCTTAATTCGAAGGTTAGTGGGCAGACAGAAAAAAAACTGAATAGCCTGAATGTAAAATTAATACACTTATTAAGATGCACATATTTTGCAGAGTAAGCCCATTTGCTGTGCAGCACTTATGAAATTTGTGCAGTTGTGGCCCTGTAAAATAGGCTTGTATTTATGATACCATGCGGAATTAGAGAGACGGAAAGGTGAATGTGTAAAAGAGCTTTGCTGACTCTTTAAAGGCTTAAGGACGCCACAGAGGACTTAAGAAGATAGTAGGAGCATGCAAGAAAGGTAATTTTTTTTTTAAACATGTGAAGTTCTACAGAGCAGAGATTAAAGACATACGGTCCCAAACACACAGAGGAACGAATGTGACAACTGCCACCTTTTTCTGCACCTGACAGCTGCAGCTATGGTACAGCAGTGATATCAACACACACAAACACACACAAGCGTTTGATCCATTCAATTCAGGCAGCCGCGCCACACTGTTTGCAGAAAATAGGCCAAAAGCTGTAAATAAGCTTTCCAGCATATGACTGAAATGTACAAGTTCACTTGGACTTTAACCATTAAAGATTACTGCGAGAGCAATTGGACTTTCTTCAAATTACTGCTTAGATAAATGCAAATGTAGACTTACAACAGATGCCACAGAATTTTATTTCATGTTGATTCAAAATTTGCAATAATTTCATACTGTGTCAGGTCTCCCATGAACAGCACATTCTTGTCTGTGTGGGGAAAAAAACACAGAGCAGCCCACCAGTCATTATAAAACCATCTTACTCAAAGAAAAGTGCCAGGTTTGCAAGACAGGAGACGTTTTTCATGAAACTTTGTCAGGACCAACTGAAATGCATCTAAATACGTTTTGTGCCAAATTTCAAATATTTTGATAACCGCAACATGATAAAGAACAGGAAGACATCAAAAATGTCAAGAATAATTTTACTAATTGTGTACAGCATAGATACGGATTTTTAGAGATGAGACCAATAATTATTTTAATTGAGTTAGCAAGAACAAGAAAAAAGGTTCTTTCTGGCTAGAACCTTTCATACTTTCTAGAAGTCCTTATAGACTACTGCAGCATTTGTCTGTGTCAGAACCACACCCACTTAACATTTCTGACCAATCACACAAGAGCTGATGAACACCACACAAGAAAAAAGCTGTCTAGAACCAGGCGCTAATAAAGACCAAACCAGGCCTTCAAGAATAAAAAAAAATAAATCATTGTTCTGTTCTTGTCTGCCTGGTTTAGGTTATATGCAAGCTTAATTCATTAAAATATTGATTACATCTGCAGAATTTTGATTGAACAAATAGTTTTTTCGTAGGATAATGACCAGGTTTTACACATTGTAGGTTGTTTTTAATCTGTGTAACTAAAAAATATATTTTGCTGCATAATTGCTAAGAATGTGATCCACATACACAAACTCTGCCACTATAAATGTTGTTGGTATATGTAAAATATTGTTGTTGTTTTTTCTGGAAGCATTTTTAAGTATTTATTTTACTTGCTCTTCATCCCCACTTTTACCATTTCTATCTAACATACTGCCCCCTCCCCAACCTGTTGCTGAGCAATTCCAGCTGCGCCTACATATTCCCTTGTTTACAGCTCTGTTGTTTGAAAAGTCAGTGTCACTCAATGTCTAAATGCAACAAAACATCTGAACTCATATAAATATAATATAGGTATACACACAGACTGGATGGCTTCAGTAATCATGCAGTGGCCAGATTGTTGGCGCTGCTTTAGTGAGAACATCTGGAGTCTTGATGAAGACAGCAACCAGCGGCGCTTTCAACAACACGAGTTGCGGAGCACAAACCAAACAAACCCACACACACGATTTCATAAACACAGAGAAAAAGATAGAACAGCTCAGGAGCTTTCCTTTAGCTATAGCCCACACAGGAAAACAAGATGTTATGCTCCATTTTCTTGTGTCATTAGTGGAGCGTGGGGGCCTTAAACTGCACACGCAGACATTCAGCTCAACATAGTGTGTCGGCCATCATAAGCCGCCACAAATTTGAAGACCACGGGCCTCCTCGCTGAGCTGAAGGCTTGTTCAGCAGAGCAAACTGTCTGTCTGGCTGCTCATTACTGAGCAGTAACACTGACAACGGCCGAGGCCAAGAGGATACATACAGTACAGCTGCGAGGGTTACACGCTGTACTTTGAAGATCCAGCTCTCCTGAAGATGAACTAAGCGACACGTAAAGAGCACCTTGTCATAAACATGCATCATTTGTGTTGAACCAAGATAACAATAAGTGGCCTACATTAAGAAAGGAAACTAGGCGACACAAACTGAGTCTCACTGTTATCATTCTTGAACCAGTTGGGGAAAAAAAACCCACGCACTCATCATTACTGTACCAGCACGGAGGCCCTGCGTCTTTGAAACAACCGAGCTATTTGATGGTCTCTTCTGGGCATCTGAGAAGGCCATTCTGCACCACGCAGAGAGGCAATCATCTAACTGATCAGCCTCGGGAAGCTCTGGGCTGTGACAGAGTGCAAAATCAGTATTCATAGAGTAAAAAAAAAAAAAAAAAAAAAAACCAACAGGGAGAGAATGTAAGCATTGGAGGGAAGAAAGAGGGGGTCCT
>NW_015113073.1:244909-255939 GCF_001443285.1 Poecilia latipinna | reverse complement strand
CGGAAGCCTGGGGCGTGAAAGAGGTAAAAAAACATTTTTCAAAAAAAAAAAAAAAAAAAAAAAAAAAAAACAAGAGGATGAGCATGTAATCATTAGGAGGAGCATATGAGGGATCTAGTCTATAGGATATCCTTACCCATAATGTGTTAGATCAGACAGAGAAGGTAAATTGTGCAACTCTAGTATAACTGACAGCCTCTATTGGAGGCAGAGGCTCTAGTTCATTGCATAATCTGTAAGGCATCTAAATCTGTGCCACCTTTCAAGTGATCTGGGACATACTCACTGCTGTCAGATGACTGATAAAAATTTACTTTAGTAAAAACGTCCTGAAAACATGCATAAAAGAATTCAAAAGCCAATGCATAAAGAAGTCAGAGCACAAAAAAAACGTTAAGGCATTGTTAAAACAAAATACAAAAAAAGAGCACAAATGTTAAAGCAAAAGCTGAGACAAAAAGGCAAAGGAGTTACTGAAAGAATACTGAAAAAATACGACCGACCAGTACTTTAGAACAGTTCTATCATATTTCCCACACGTCTCCAGCAATTTCACATTTCTGGTCTTGTAGTAGAGGTTGGCTATGTGGAGACGTCCATGTCAGGTACATGTTAAATTATATAATAAATGATTTAATAGCATGATATAATGATATCCTCTGCTTTACATTCTCTCAGAAGAGTGGTTAAATTCAGTTTTAACTACGTACAACTGCTGGTTGTGAAACAACTTTGACCTAATGGTCTTGCCGTAGAAGCGCAGTTAGCGTGTAAAAGCTAAAAACTGGCACTTAAAATAAAAACAGCTATTTCTTCCGTCAGGAAAATATATGTCTGATTATTTCACTATGGTTAGTTAGTATTTGCTTGTAATGTCTATATTGAGACCAATGCTAAGCATTAGCAATGAATTGGATCTTCCATTTATTTTCAATTAGCATTATGCTAGCAGCCTTCATGTTACCTTTTGCACCATTACTCAACACATTAGCTGTGCTAGGATAGTAATATGAATATATACTAAAACATGGGGCATGCATACATGCATGTTATTTGCATATTTGTTTACTATAAAGCAGGAAGCAGGATTTTTCTTTTATTAAAACACTGTTCATCTACCAACCAATAATAATAATAACAACAACCTGTAACTTAAGTAAATATGTTTCTAAGGTTTACATCACTAATGCTGACAATAATTCAAGTTATTACAATTTATTTACTGCTCCATTAGTCTATAGTAAGTAAAGAAATATCTTCTGATTATTTTTTATACATGTTCTGAGGATATGCTGTAATTCCAGCAGCTTGTTGCACATCCACAGCTTTGTACGGATGCAGTCTCCTGGTGCTGAAATCTTGACAGGTCTGGACACCTTCAAGTAAAGGCTGAAAGCAGCTTGAGGCAAGACTGCCAAAACAAGGAGAAGACAGCTGGCGAGATGCTCTGGTCTCTCATCTTTCCCCGATAGCCAGGCCAAAAAGGCCTGGAATACGATTTTTTGAGCTCACGGTTCTCTGCATCAAACAGTGTAAAAAGGTTGGATGCTATATTTTTCCCCCATAATGTGTGAAAATCCATGTGTATCAAAAATTATTTGATTGCACTTAAAAGACAATCTCAGTTTTTCTAATTAAGGAGTAGATCTCAGCAGAATTTTCACTCATGTTGCTTAGGTGACAAGAAAGTTAGGAACTTCTACTCTGTGGGTTCTCTCTGATTGCACAGTTGTGCATTCTCACATCAGCAGCTGCAAGATAACACATAAGAGTTTTGGGAGTTCTTTTAGCATCTTGCTGCCAGCTTTCAAGATGAAAGTTCTTAGATGGTCAAAGTTGGATGTTAGCAGTAGTTTTGAAAATAGTAAAACATTTTTATACGCTGCAAAGACTGATTAAATTCTTTCTAAGAGCTATTTAAATTACTCTCAATGATAAGCTTTACACATTTCTTTCTGATGGCTTCAGTCTGCTCTTTTCATCACCCAAAATGTTCCCTAACTAAATGTCTTAGGTTTAAGCAGGACAACAAAGAAAAAAAAAATGGCAGTGCACAAACTTATTCCACTCTATAAATTATTATTTTTTGTTACACTCATATTTTTTGAGAAGTGAGAATTGATTTGACTAGGTTAACATTAAAGTGATGCAAAATGTTAGCAAATCAAGTTCATGCTTCCTGAAGTGGAACTAATGTGAAAGTAGGCTTTTCCATACCATCCTGAACTGTGACTGCACAATACTGTGAAAACATCGCAGTAAAAAACTTTATGAGCATTTACATTTGTTTTTCTCTTTATTGCTTTGTGGTACTTTTACTTGTAGAGCCTAATGTTCTGCCTTTTTTTCTTCCTTATTCTTCTCTTTTTAAGGATGCAGACCATCACACAATAGATATGTTCTTGTGTTTATAGATGGTGTATATTTAGGCTTTTATGTGTATTTATGCAGCTTTACGCAAAGAAAAATTACAACATAATAATGCTGAATAGGTCAATTACCCAGACAATTAAATTAAAAGGGTATCACAAGTTCACAAACTTGCAGTTTCTATTCTCACTATAGCCTATTTCTTAATAATAACTAAATTCCTATGAATTAATAAATAAATACTAAAGATCCCCAACAGCAGATTCAGTGTTAGATGGTCAGTAACAACATCAGAATCAAAAGACATCTGGCATATGTGCCTCACAACTGATTCAGTGTGATTGGTTGCATCAATGTACCTTATAACCTGGACCGAGCTGATGAATGGCAAAGATCTGAGCCGGGTTGAGAGCTTCACTGAAAACATAGATGGCTCCAAGCTGGCCACAGAAGACTCTGTTTGCGTCTGCCGTCTCTGATGAACCCAGAAAGCACTTGTCATAGCTCTGGAAAAAAAAAAAAAGAGAAGCAATTTAACCATAATGTATTTAATAACATCAAGGTGCAGTGTCAGGTTTTTTTCTTGCATCTTATACATTTTTCATTTTCACTGAAAGAGCCTTAGCTATCTGGAGGATGGAGGAAAACAGGAGAACTTGTGATGGCTGTTGGTTTTTAATCTCTTCTCCACCAACTTCACTATCACCTTCTTCTATGTGTTCTTCTTCGGTCCACTCGCCCCTCAGCAGCTACATCCTTTTAATACCCCTTATCACAATGAGATCTGTCCTGCTCCGCTGTTTAAAAATGATGACATACGTTTTATCTCCAGCCTTCAAGAGAAAACACACTGATAGGATCAGTGCATTTTGAGACCTGTTCCTTCACCTCCCTGGAGTGTTGTTTTTTTTTTTTTTTGATGAGCTGCACAAACCTTGTGCACAAACTAAAACACTTTGCCTCAAGGCCAGGAAATGTGTGTTCTCCACCCCTACGGTTACAGCAGCAAAAGTTGAAAACCTCCGAGGAAGGAAGCATGAAGGGTCACAGAGAGGTCAGGCTACCTGTCCCCTGCTAAATGGGAAAGTTGGAAGTTGGAGTTTGGGCGAGTTGGGCTGGAAAAGAGCCCAAGGGCAACTCTCCTGCAGCTGGCAAGCGCAGAGGGCACACCTCAAATGTTTGCCAAGATCACAACATGAGGGAAAGCTTGAAGTAAAGCCAAACCAATACTCGATTTCAGAGCTTTATCAGAGATTTATCAGAGGCACTTCTTTGAAAGTTAAAGATAATTTGTGTAAGACTGTTTCTTTGGCTGCTATTAAAAGAAATCTAGTCATGCAAAAGTGTGTTCTATGATATTAAACAAAATTAACCGTGTACTTACATCATTAGTGTTGACATGCCATGCCATGTCGCCGTAGGAGACCAGCTGGCCGTTGACATAGCAGCGGATCTCTGAGTTTCTCCAGCGATTATAGATATGGACGATGCTGATCATGTACCACTGAAAAAAAAAATAACACATGAAACAGTTAGTGTGTTTTGCAAGAGGGCTGTGAAATATCACTTAATGATATCTGGTCATCATTTAGGAGGCATTTATTCACTCCAATTTGAGTGATATATTAGAAAGAACACAAGATACTAAATATTGTCTGGAAATACTAGTATTTTCCAAACTATTTTCTTTTCCATGCTCGTCTAACCTGGAAAACACAGAAATAACCCCATTAGTCATTGCTCTGCGTTTGCTTTTTGTCCTGTGTGCTCATTTCTGTCTTTTTCAGCAGTAAGGAACCTTACTGCTGAAATCCTCATACCAAAGCATGTCTGTGACTAGGACCTGTTAAAAATGACTACAATTTGTTCAATTCTTTCAGCAAGTGGGGCTAAAATTCTGCCAGGTTAATGAGGGAGCAAATGTCCATGCAAACATTCCCCCCTCCCCAGCACACACATTAACCCATGCACCAGCCTGACAAACGATGGTGACATACAAATTGATCAACTGGAACCACTGGGAACTTTGTTAGGCTGCGCCGGGAATCCATTGGGTCAGCAAATCCTGCAGAAGGCCATCTCGTCAACTGAATGTGCGCTTGTTTCCGTGCACACGCAAGGACTTTGTGTGGGTGTTTGTGTTTAAGACAGCAGCAAACTGCTGACAGCGTGGCAGAGAGGGCCTTAATTGACAGACCTTATCAAGGCTTATCAACATTCGCAGCGAGTGCAGAGAGAGATGGGAGGGAGAGAGAGCAGCGGTGCACTCCTGCCGCTGCCTAATCGAACAAGTGGCACAGGATTTCCAGACTGCGTGTTTCCTTACCTTACGTGGCTGGAAATCGTATTTTACACAGTGCTGGAAGCCTTTTCCTTTGGACTTCAGGGATGTCACGATGAGACAGTTTCCCACAAAGTGAGCAGAGTAGCCGATTCCTTTACTCGTGCGAAAACTGTGGAGAAATTAGAGAGATTAATTTTTGTCTTTTTTGTTGTTTTAAGTTCAACAAAAAAGAGAAAGTTGGGGAAAAAAAGCAAGAAACTGAAAACATTTCAAATAAAATATACAATGAATGTGTATGAATTTCTAGAATTTATGTATTATATGCAATGCTGTGGAAAGGTATTGTTTCCTTAAAGATTTATTCTGTTTTCGCTTTTGTTGTTATCTTTAGATAATCTAAATAATATATAACCAATTAAGCTATGACTAAATTGGAAATAAATATTTTAATAAAAAGTTGTACACGTAAATTCATGAATTAACTCATTACACGCATTGTTTGGTTTAATTTCACCAGCTACACCCACAGAATAGAACCTGCCTAGGCCAAAATATCTCAAATAAAAATAAAAACAAAACATGTGCCCCAATCTAAAGAAATTTAAAAACAAATCAGAAACAAAGACACTGACAGCTGTCAGTCGTTAAAAGGGTTAAAAAGATTTTGGAACTCCAGCAAATTACAGTGCAAGCCATAATCCACAAGTGGAGAAAACGTGAAGGGGAACTTTCCCCTAAAACGCCGAGCCTACCAAAGATACACCAAGAAAGAAATGATAAGAAACCCTCTGGTGTGACAGAATCACAACAAATTCAGCAAGCAGTAGTGGTCCAAAGAGTCTCCACGGGGACGTACAATACTCATTGCTAGTTATTAAAAATTTCCCAATATCTTGAAGAGGGAGGTGTTCACATAAACAAGACTAATACACAATACTACCAAAGAGGAGACGACAAACATCAAGCTAACTAACGAGGCTTTTTGCTCAGCTTAGAACATACGGATGAAGCATCTATACGAGTGCAGGTTGTAAACACGGTTTACAGGATGAAAGTTGACAGGTATGATGTTCACGGTCCAGGTATTGATTTATATATTAAATTGCTCCACTGGATATGTCTGCTTGTAGATAAAGATGTCCAGCTGACCAAAGCACAGAGTGCAGTGAAGTGTGACTTAACGGTTCTAAACAGCTGGGTGAGGCGTCTAACTAAATATCGTCTCCGTAATCGGGGACAGGTTGAAAAGTGGCAACAAGATGTTTTCCTGCATGAGCAGAAAAACAAGTTTCCAAAAAATTTAAACCAAGGCTTTTCAGATTATTTCATCTGAATTTAGAATTAGAAGAGAAAGATGTTGCAGTGGTTACCACCAAGACAGTTCTTAGTTTTAGACGGCAACTACTTTTTTTATCTTTATCCAATTAGTTTGATTTGATATGAAACATTAAAGTGCAACAAAGCAAAAATCAGAACAAACATTTTTAAGAGGGGAAACAAATATTTAGGACCAACACCACCCACACATCTTATTTTTTTAAGCCAGTGACAGACAACTGATTTTCCAAACTTTTTCTTTTTCTTGCAAGAGCACCATGGGTCGCAGATTACAATTTGTTAACGTTACTAATCCCTTTTCCCTTCATTTGTCCCCCGTAATATTTATCTTCCCACTCTCGTTACATCCACGTACAGCGCAGTTTCACAGCTAAGACACATTCCTCTCCTAAAATAGGCCCAGAAGGATCACACGCGCAGCAAAGCCGGAGAGCAAATATAAATCCCTCTCGAGCGAATCCCCGGTATGCATTAGGAGCGCGTTAAAGTGCGTTATCGTGGTCGTCATGCAGCTGCATGGGCCGCTGACAAACATGCTGCTTGAGTAGCAGCTGCATCTGGGGGAGGATGATAAGACCCGGGCCAGAACAGAGGAGGACGTCCTCCCTCTCTCACTCAGTGCTTGCCATGACAACCTGACAAACGGTTACTAAGGAAACAGGATTACATCCTAACACTTTACATGATTAGAGCTCATCTCTGCGATGGTATCCTTCCTTCAGGAACCTCCTGGTTCATTTTCTTTAGTTTCTCGGTGGTAACGGGCAATTGACTTTTCTGTGGAGGGTTTCGGTGAATGAGGATGCTGCTAGTTAGCATCACAGATACAAGAGGAGGAGGGTAGATGTCCAGAAAAGAAGCTCAATTAAATAAAAGGTCAAAACTAATGAAGCTGTACACTGGCTAACATCTTGCTCTTACAACACCAACAGTGAGGCGAGCGGAGTCCATAACTGCACAGCAGCCAGAACCAATCGACAAACCGTACACTCAACACGGAGTGTCTTGACATTTAAAGTTTTGTTCCAAATCAATAATCTATGTAATTATTACCTCACTATTTATGACATACCGTTATCTCACTCAAGTGTCACAATTTGGAGACCTTAAATCCAAGCATTCTGCTTCAGAAACACAAACTGGTTGAGCTTCATATATAAGATCTTCTATTCATGTTTCACCCTAGATTGTATTGTGAAAATTATTTAAGTCTAACACATCAAGAAATATACCTACCTGTCAGCTCACATGGAGCATCTGAGCTAATACTCAATCTAATGCTAATAGATTAGAGAGGAGCTTTCCAGAAAATTGTCAATCTTATCCAAAAATTCAGCAGAGATGCTAATTGCAATTACTGCAAACACACATAATGTTCAAAGCAAAGATTTATACGTTTTGTCAGCTAATGAACATACTGGATTAGCATAAAAAATTCACCATCACAGATTTATGTTATCTCCCTTGTCAGCTGAAATGTTTGTTTCTTACTACATATATCAGCGTTGTAGATCATTGAGTAAGTTGCTCACCAATATTATTGTATACTTTGTAACTAATGATATAGGGCTATTTTGTTCTATTATATTCTAAAGCTTTCCTTTTAGTTGGTTGCAATGATTTTTTTATTTTTTTATTTTTTTAATTTCTGCTAAGTTATCACGTTGCACAACATTAGCAAACCATTGTGGCTCAGTTTTATCATAATCTGCCATGATTCTCGAATTGTATTTTTTGGATCCAAATAAAATCCACAACCATCAGATTATTTCTCCGCCCCTAATTCAGGTACCTGTTAATTTTTTTTTTACAGATATATTATACTTATCATAGATACTTCACCAGGTCTCATAGTGTATAATAAACTGACAGGATCATGCTGATACGTCACATAAACAGCAGACAAAAACTAAATAAAACATGTATCCCACTGCAGAAATACCTGAGCATGTTTGAAATATGTTTTATACCTACTGAGACAAAATTACCATTAGGTCAATGCAGTGCCTTGCAAATGTTTCCATCCTCCTTGAACATTGTCTCATTTTGTCATATTGCAACCACAAACATCGACGTTACAGAGGTTTTATTTTAGAGGCCAATTTTTTTTTCTTCTGCTTCACAATTATGCACAATTTTGCTTTGGTCTATCACAGAAAACAAAAGACATGCAACAAATCAAAATGCTGTTATAAGACGAAATATGACACAATTCAAATTTATTCAGAGTGACCAAAAGTTCATGTGATGCAAGCCCAAGCAACTTTATTAGCCCGATAAAAAGTTTAAGAAGCTTCATATAAATTTAGGAAAAACATGCAAGAAACTTTATCTTTTTGACTTCTTTATGTTTGAGTATTTCTATTTTTATTTTGCAATGAAATGTGTTGAGACCACATTTGTTGTAAATTGGTGCTACATAGTTAAATTGAAGCTTTTCAATTGTCTAAAATTGTCCCCAACTGTCTGAGAATTTATTCATATTTAATCATTGTCCTCCAAACTGCAACAGAATGAAACGAAATGCACAAAGAAAGAAGTTAGTTCAACACTAACAGAAGTCTGTTAGTGGTAACGGCAATAATAATTGTCCTTGGTATAGTGGCTATTAAACTAGATCATTTCTGAACTAAGCCAGACAGAAATGAAAGTTTTTTGCATAAATTTTAAACAAATCTATTCGCGTTCATTAGGAAGTCAAAGAGCTGGGTTAAGTAATGACACCAAATTATAAATGGCTTGATTAGACAACTTGTGAATCCCTGCAAAAGCATCTTTCAGGTAAAGGTAGAAATTCTATCAAAGATATAAAAGTATTGTTTTGGGTTTTGAGCTTGACTTGACTTTTTTCAACAATTTATTTCATGCTGTTTTTAGTTGCTATATGACAAATGAGATCAAACAGGTTGGATGTTCAAACTCAGGCTTTCTTCAGTTGTAGTTCATTAGTAGTGAGATAGGAAAATGGAAGAAAATGAATTAGAAGTTGCACTTAATGATCTCTACAAGTCAAAATAATCACTGCAACAGAGTTCTTAGGCTTTCTAGTCTTTTTCTGGTTCCAAGTGAAGCCAGTATCTCTATTTGCAATACTCTCATCTTTTGTTGAAGAGCAAGAATGAACTGAACTAAAATATGTCAACTACTTTTGATGATGTGAAGAAATCAGACAATTTCTGCTTTGTGGAGCATCTTTCCCTCAGCAAACCTTCTTTCAGATTGGACACAATAACTGATCCAGCTTCTTCATTCAGCTGCAGGCTTTTTCATTATTTGATGCTTGAATCCTCAACAACAGAGGCCAGTTAGTGCAAAAAGAGTCATCACTTAAAGCAGTTTTTTTCTTATGAGCATAGAGGATTGTAGAAAATCAATTATCTGAGATTGTAAAAGGACAATCGCAGAAAATATAATACAAGCATATAAATGTTCTTTGATCTTTCATTGCGAGCAAGCTCATTTGTAAATATGTTAGAAAAAACAATGATGTAATACTATGAGCCTACTAAAAAAGAGGCAAGAGTAAATTTTAGATTTTTAAAGCCATTCATTTTCAAAGATTTCTTTTTTTTTTTTTTACCAAGTAAATAAAAGATTTCCTTTAGCTCCAGTCCAAGTACAGGGTGCTAAACTCACCAGTAGAGGTATGGTTTGTCTTTGTCCACATTGATGTTGTTGAGTGGATCTTGTCTGAACCAAGTGTTGATGGTAAATCCGTTTTGGTACGGCCACTTGGCAATTGGTGGCAATGCTATAGCCTGGTGGGGAATAAGCACATCAGAGTTTACATCAACTACAGGCGCCTGTTGAAAGGCTGTCTCTATGAGATGTAAAAAAAATAAATAAAATAAAAACTAAACCATAATAAATAAATGTAATTTTTTTCCGCTTTAATATAAAATATACCCTGAAAAAAATAATAGAGACAAAGACAAAGGCATATGAGGAAACAAGGTAAACAAAAAACAAAAATGGGGCCAAAATCTGGTCACATTAACATATACACCTTTAAATGAATCAGTTTTCTTTGGTACAGACCTGATATTATTGATAATGAGTCTGATTAATTAATTTTGGTAGAAATATATAGAAGTATGCATCTTTGACCGAGTGGTCAAACCTGCATTTAATTGTAGTTGTCTGCTAAAAAGGTAAAACTGAAGAATGGTTTTATTCTTCATCAGTACACCGAGTTGAAGGCAACAGCTACGTCAACTAAACTAAGACTGGATCAATGAGAGAAAAAAAATGTACATTATGGAACGGCCTATTTAAATAGGGTCATGTACAATTTTTAATTTCCACCATGCCTTTAGTATTATTATTGGATATTCATCATCTACTTTTGGTGGAATAAAACAACTGCAAACATGCTGATGTTACACATAAATTGGGGGAACTACTTTTTAGCTGTGTAGGGGCAGAAAGAATTTGTATGCGTCCTACCGCTGCACTGCGTCCAGGGAAGTTGAAGAAGGTGTCGGGACCGTGCCTCTGAGGCATCTGGTTCAGCACAGACAACAGCTTGACAGCATGTCTTGGCTAGGAGAGGAGACGAGAAAGTAAGTCGTTATTACATGAAAAATGCTGTGCATCAGAGGGACAGTACAGAAAGACTTTTAAAAAAATGTTTAAAAAAAAGAGGAAAAAAAGAAAAACCACTCTGTGGCTTCACAGCTCTACCACAACCATCCCAGATCAATAAGTCTTCAATCACCGGCTCCCTCCCCCGATAACAACCCCTCAATACCATGGCGCCCCTTAATCGATCTGTCCCCAGAGAGGACTGCTGAGGGAGGAGGAATTGGAATGGACGGGGAAACAGGGGCAAAGTGGATGGGCTGACAATAGCTTTTGGACAGCAGAGGTACCGTGAAATGGCTGAGGGTATGGACCACTGGTCAGACAACAGAGGTGGCTGATGGTGGTTGTGCATGAGCTTCACCAAAGGATCGATTAATGAGGAAGCAAAAAGGCATTACAGACGGAACTCAGTAGCTTAGAACAGTGTTTTTCAACCTTTTTTGAGCCAAGGAAC
>NW_015113073.1:233855-240650 GCF_001443285.1 Poecilia latipinna | reverse complement strand
GTTCCTTGGCTCAAAAAAGGTTGAAAAACACTGGCTTAGAATATAATTGAAAATGTACTTTTGGTAATTCAATTCAAAAATTAATGATATAGATTTATTACACACAGTGATATTTAAACTGTTTGGCTCTGTTAGTTTAAACGATGATGGCTCACAGCTAATAAAAAGACATCTAAAAGTCACTTTCAGTAATAAGAAAGAAAATAACGCGAGACCGATATCATGACTAGATTGTGGGAAGTTTAACTGAAGTAGAGAAGTGGAAGTCAGCGTTATAGTTGGGTTTTTTTTGTTGTTTTTTTTTACTGTTTTGAAAATGTAGTGAAATCTATATAATATAGGTGAATATCGGTTATCAGCCGTAGCAGTAATATTAATATCAGATATTGGTATCAGCTTAAATGTTGATATGAGTGTGTCCGTTCTCGATACAGTGTGATACAGAGGCAACCAACCCGTAGCTTTACTGTTCTGTTGCCTCAGATCCCAATAATTCTCAGTAAACATCCAACATATATTACGGTCCTTTTTCTCCTTGACCTACATAAAACACCTCTAATGCCGCCTCTAGATTAGGAATGGCTTAACACAAGGAATGCGACCTTTGCCGCTATTCCCTGTATACGTTTGTGTGTGTTGGCTTCAGCGGCAGCCCATGCCTTGTGAATCTCCCCCAACCTTTAGAATGAGTCACGGTCCTCTCAAAACTGTTGTCTCTCTTGCCTGTGTATTTTCTACTGCATTTTTTCCTTCTACTCAATTTTCAATATATGTGTTTGGATACACACCTCTGTAAACCAGGAACTTATTTAGACATGACCTTTTGTTAAGCAACAAACCTGATAAGCTTTTGATATATTTCTGTATCAAAATTTCAAATTTATCCAATTTAATAATTCAAATTTTCTAAGTTGCAGTATTTCGGGTTTTCATTAGTTTTAAGCCAAATTCGTCAAAATCAACAGAACGAAGACACTTTAGATGCACCTTACTGAGTGTAATGAATTTACATGAGTTCAACCTTTGGATTAAAATCTGTAAAACAAATTAAATATTTGATGATATTCTAATTCACTGATGTGCATCTGAAGTTAGTGACTCATTCACAGATCTACTAACCTTACAGGCAGTAAGGAATGGAGGAAGAGGATTTTAAGTTTGCATTGAATTATGCAGGATATTTCAATGTTTGTGAATGACCTGCCTCGACTCAACAAGGACAACAATTAACTGTGTATCTTGTTCTACTGGTGTTTCGGAGTTTGCAAATTCCTAGAAAACATGTTCAGAATAGTGGCTGATCAGAGGTGGAATCACTAAAATAGACAAGAGGATTTTTGGAAAGAGAGATGGGAGGGCAACCGGGATTACTTCTACTTTTACAGGAAATCTGTAAATATACAGAGACCTAAAAGTCCTTCGCCGGCACTTTTCACATGGACTTTCATCTCATAAAATCATCTCTAAACAGCTCAGTTTTAAAGCACCCTTTCTAAAATGGGAACACCAAGTGACTGCAAGCTAAGCTAATCAGTGAACTACAGGGAGCAGTTTGGATTACGACAACAGGAAGCCAAGCTGATCTTAAACTAATCACTTTTAGTTACCAGCACCAGGAGTAATCGTACTTGTAGAGTAGCTCCAACTATAACAAATACGAAACGACAAGCTTATGCATTTTAAGATTAAAAACATAAAGGTGCAAGGTGCAGAAAGTTCAAAACATGGAGAATTCAAATGATTTTCAAAGCATGCAAAACACCAGAGTGAACTAAATGTTCTGTCTTTATGTCTGAAAAGTTTTGAATTTCTCTGCCGACTGTAAAGAGAGTTCTGTGAAAGAGAACTCTGTGAAAGATGGTTAAACAACCTGTCAAAAGGAAAGAGGCGTGCCCTTGAGCAAAACCATTTAATCCAGTAGAGCTGGCTTGTGTTTAGAAACAGAAAATAGTATCTACATGTAAAGAGAGTCTGAGTATATTGAACTGCAGTGACTGTTTCACCTTCACACCTGATTGGGCCGTCACTGCTTTTTTCATCAAGCTTCTTAATGAAAAAAAGAAGTGACAATAACACAGTCACTTCTCCGCTGCATTGATAAAGTTAATTACAAGAGAGAGAGGAAAAAAAAACATCACTGCAAAAAAAAAATAATAAAAAAAAATACCTGAAACATAAACAAATTACCCATGTCTCTATATCCACTCACAAATCAATGCTAACAGATACACACCACAAGCAAACACATTCTATTTTATTCAAGTCTATTAGCACAATAATCCCATTAAGTGACACCCAGACTAATGACACCACAAACTCCTGCCGTATAATTAATCTCATTTGGAATAAATTTAGCTTCGACCACTATTGTAGTTGGATACAAGGCTCGTAAAATAAAAGGAAAATCTAATTTCAAGCCAAAAGAAATCAAAAAGGAAAATAAATAAAAACAAAAAAGGAGATAAATTGAAGAAATAAAACATATAAAGTAGTGTTTTGACAAAGAAGACATTAAAAAGCTGAGGCCTCTGTCCTGCAGATTGCAATATTTTAGAGACTTTGTGTTATTTTTTTTTTGGCAAATCTGCTCCATCTAATAAAACTGAGGGGATTCAATTGTCAGAGTCAATTTAAGAATAAAATGAAGTGGTTTTTCAATAAATTAACTAGTTTTGAATTAGTAAAATCAAATTCCCCAACACAACCAAGAGTAAATCGATTATATGCATAAAGTCATCATTATAAAAAAACATTTTATAAAAAATACTGAGATTGAATCTTTGAAATGTCTTCATTTCTAGTCCTTCACCTCCCATCACCACCACAACTTTACCTGATGTTGACTGACTTATTTTATTTGACGCTCAAAGAAGGAACTGGGCCTTATCATTTCTAAGTATTTAGAAGAATTAAGCATATAAATCTGTTCTAGGTCTAGCTAGTACGGTTAAAACCCTGAAAAGGGAAAAACTGGTGCAATTAAAAAAAATTTTTGACGCTCAAGAGGATTTTCAGCATCTGGATTGGCACTTACATAAATTTCAGAAAACAAACAACGTGACAACTCCTTTTGGAGTCCCCAGATTTAAAAATGTTTCATATCACAAGCAGTTCAGATCTCACCAACAATTACCACACATCAGAAAACCGTTTGTAATTACAATTAAAAAAAATAATTGAATGAAATTTACACACAATTGTCACATAATTGTTGTTATTATTTGCCAAGTTCATTTAAAAACTGGCATCTACATCTTATCAGATCACTGACATCACTTTTACATCAGTTTACACATTTCTGTATTTCTCTGTTTTAACAGGGTTGGTAAAAATGTAGTCTTAACTTGCAAGACAAACGGTCCACTGTGTGCGTGTGCATTGTGTGGTGTGATCTATCAGATCAAATCCTGCAGGGTGTCCCTATCTTAAAGTGTTTTAAGGATTTATGAGGGCAACCGCATTCAAAATTTAGATTTGCTTTGTAGGTGAGATTGTTTAAGTGTTTTCAAAAGACCCTCATCCTGGAGTAATAAAGGTCTAAATAATGCTGTAAAGATGTTGGCTAAGAAAAAAAAAAAGAAAAAAGACTTCCAGAGATCTTATGAAATTGTTGACTTGTGAAAAAAATAAACATTCCATTAAATATCTATGATTAATTTCTACAAAATAGCAAATATGCAAAGTTTGGTTCTGCAGCAACTCACCCAGATGCCATTCTCTCCTCTCAGCATACTGAAGAGCAGCTTCAGCTCCTTGACTGTGATGCTGTAACTGGCCAGGACTCCTAGCATATCCACCAGGAGGTCTGAGGAAACACACACACACACAAACACACAAGCACAGAGGGTAAGATATGGTTTCTCATGAGCGTATCTTTGAGTCAGTATCTGGAAGGCCCTGTGCAGACTTTTCTCTGATAAAGTGTGATGAGGTCATAACACTCAGCCAGTTCACATACAGCGAGAGTTTACTCATTTATCATTCAGTGAGAGTCAAGCCAACATACTAACAGCTACACCACCGTATAGCAAGCAGGACACATCACTATTCGACAGCTCCGGGTCAAATCAGCCCTTCAATGTTTCAAACATCTATTTGAACCCACTCGTCAACTTTTCACCCCCTGCCGTTTCCACTTTCTATCCGTCTATTTTATCATTGTGTTTCACATTCTTCATCTAGGTGGTTCTGTATGTTTTCATAAGATTCTCAGGCAATTTAATCGTAATAATATGCTCCAAACTGTCATTTCATTTAATTCTATATCATTTTGCAAAGGTTTTATTGACACCTAATTCAACTGATTGCAGTTCAGATTACAGTTTGGACCGCATTACTCTTTTGAAATATGACAAATAAAAGCCCTTCACCTCATCATAGAAATTTTAGCCACCTACTCCTTTGTAGGATTAAATAAGGTCTTAAAATATAACTTTAAATCATTCATTGGCAAAGCACAAACAAATTATATCGAAGACTGGTACAAATCGGTGCGTGATCCAGAAAAGCATGAAAAGGTGCAGGAATAAACTGACCTGAGTCTCTGTTACTCGAGTGGTTGAAATAAAAAAAAGTATGAAGGACACTTTTTATATCTACAGCAAAACTAAATTATTATTACTCCCGACACATTTAAACTTAAAATTATTTGCTTAAATTGTGTTTCTGAAAGCAAATGAAACAGGCATCTCTCAAATGATAATAAAACGAAGCAAATTTTAGATGAGTTTGGGTTTTATCAACATTTTATTACAAAGGCAGAACGTTATTTATATCCTTTTTTTAATTATCAGTGGGGAAAAACTCTACTGGTGTTCAGCAAACAAATCTTTCTTGTAGTCGCTGACCAACTTTTTGCATTTTAACATAGTATTTTGATGATGAAGTCCAAATCCTTGAGATTAGAACGGATCATTACCGCCATCATCCTAATATTTATCTTCCTCTACAGATAATTCAATTCAAGTTGGGCTAAATTTAAAAAAAATAATAATAATGTTATTTTCAGTAAGAGAAAAGAAGTTGGTCAAAGTAAAAGATTACTTAAAACCTAAATCAGCGAGAGTATGAATAATTGTGGACTTCACAGTAAATGGAATATTCAACACAAATATTTACTAAAACATGCCAGTTTTATGCTGGAAAGGATTTAAATTTTAAGATACAGAGGAATTATTTAACCTAAAACTTTCTATTTAAAATTTCAGTAGCTGCCTTATTAGTAAATGTACATACATGATGCATGAGAAGATCTTATACTGCTATTCCTAATATAATACAACTCTCTTGATTATTTTCCTGTTGAAGGCATGCTAGTAGACATTAGCACATCGGCTCTAAACTGAGGTATTTCCAGATGACCTCCCTGCTTCATTGACCTTCACATCACACAAACAACATTAGCAGTGTCGCTATGGCAGAGAGAGAGCATTCCGCCTCTGCAAAGTGAAACGATCTGCTCAGAGAGGTCTCCTCTTTCTTATTACACCTGGTGGATATGAAGAGTCTCACCACCATAATTCATTAACCAGAGCCCAGCGACTGGGAATAAAGGAAAAGGGCTAGCTCACTTAGGTGCTTGATATGAGAGCAAAATCCAACTCAGAATGTCCCAGATTTACGCCCCTGAGCTCCAGTTTTGGTACAATAAATCCAAATAGGTCATTTTAAATAGTTTCAGGAAAAAGCCAGAATCCAAGTTAGAACAGAGAGAACTGGCATTAAACTGATGCAGCTGTATGCTCTCCTCTGCTGTGAGTTTTAATAAGTCAGTGAAGGTATAAAACCCATTATCCAGCCGCGGTGGGTAGGACAGAGAGGACATGGACACTAAGTGAGGGGACGAGCATGCTGAGAAGCTATTAAAGGAAAGCCAAGGTCAACGTGACAACACAAAGAGATGACTGACTGGGTAAAGTTTCTGTAGTGTAGGTATGGAAAAAAATATTCTAGGCAAGTTTTATATATTTCAAACAAAGCACGCTGGAAAATTTTATTATAAGAAAGTATTATCTAAGTTTACCCACAAACAAATAAGGTTAACTCAACAGGCTTGAAAATGGTCATAAAATCCTGTATGCTGCTTATTGAAAATGCCTTATTGGTTTTTATTTGTCAAACAAATACAGAAAAAATCCATTTCTGAAGAAAGGTGTTCTGTTATTCTAAAAGGCACTCCTGGGAAAATCCCTTTACCCTGCGTGAAATTATTACTCTGGCAGTGGACGACTTTAAAACATGACTGCAGTGACTAAACTCTATAAAGCAATAATACAAAGAAGTGTGAGAACACATTGCACATTAACAGACACTTCTCTGCACGGACTGAGCTATTTTGTTTACACAGAGCTAATGCAATACTTAATAAGTCTATTGCCAATTTATGAATAAGTAAGCAGATATATCTAATTTACACCTTTGACATGCTGGGTTAAAACATCATTGAGAGCTTTGGGAGGGTTTTAATCACAAAACGCTATGAATGATAGAGTTCTGAGCTCATCCACAAAATATATGACAAACGTCTGCACAGACATTTTCAGGATTCCTATCAAGGAAGTTCATGTTGGAGATGTTTCTCAAAATGTTCCATCACGCAACCTAAAGTGCTATTAAGGAGTTGATAAAATTTTGTGAGTTTATATTGTACATATATATATATATATATAATATATATATATATATATATATATATATATATATATATATATATATATATATATATATATATATATAAAAATTTTTTATATATGTCAGTGTGTTAGCTATCTTATATATATATACACAAACTAAAAA
>NW_015113073.1:229400-230686 GCF_001443285.1 Poecilia latipinna | reverse complement strand
AGATATTTATGAGGGTATATATATTTGTGTGTGTGTATTTTATATATATATATATATATATAATATATATATATATATATATATATATATATATAATATATATATATATATATATATATATATATATATAGAAACATTTTAGATATGTCCCAGTGTTAAAGCTAGTTGATACATTTACTCAGAAGCTTAAAAAAGCTTAAATTGTCCTGCTTTTCTTAAGATGTCATGGTTCAAAAGGTATAAGGTGCTTTAACCTGCTCTAATGCCTAAATAACACACTTTAATCAAATATAACCATAAATTTAAAAAATAAATAAATAAAATTCTAGAGCTTCACACATTGTTCTTGCAACAACTTCTTGAAAGGAGGTTCTGTATATCCTGGTTATGCAAATTTAACTCTGTCTTGTTGCTCATTCATCAATAAAAATAGTGCTAAGTGTAGGCTAAACATGGCCAAATAAGTAAGGTTCTTTTTTAATAAAATATCAGTATAAAATGAGACTCTAGTCCTTTGATCTATGTATTTTTAGAAACGCGTAGAAATGCAGATTATTTTCAACTGTTCATTGCTTTAATATTTATTCTGAACTCAAAATGATAACAACCAAACTTCAGACTTTGCAAGTCTGTAATAGGTTACAGTTTTACACTATGCACAACAAAATAGGCTGTTTATTACACATTTTGTACATTTCTGATTTTTTAAAATAACGTTAAGCAGCTCTGTTGAAACAACTGAAATCTTTTTAAGTGTCTAATCATCTTTAAATAATGAGGTTATGAAACATGAATGGGATTTATACTAATTACAATGATATCGGACGACGATCCAAAACTATGAACCGAACGAATGTTTTTCTTGCCGTCTCCACGTCTCACCTGCGATCATGTCGTCCACAGTGCTCATTTTGAGCAGCACCTGCTGGATGAGGCCCACCTCGGTGCTGGTCTGCAGGTTGCGCACGCTCTTCCGCAGGATGGCGGTGAACATGCTCCAGATCTCCGCCTGGCACGTCACTTCGCAGTGTGACAGCAGCTCCACCATGCAGCCGATGCTCTCCGCCTCCTGGATGATGAAGTTCATCTCCAGGTCAAACTCGCCGCCCACCAGCTGGAGTAAGACGGGGGGTGGGAAGGTGACAAAGGGGGAAGGAGGAGAGAGGGGAGGGCAGAAGAAATATGGTCAATGATTTAGAGAAGCATTTACAGTTTTTTTTTTTTTTTTTTTTTTTTTCTCCGGGGGGGGTTTTATATCTTTTTGTGGGTTTTTTTTTGTGAAAAAA
>NW_015113073.1:151563-226156 GCF_001443285.1 Poecilia latipinna | reverse complement strand
GGGGGGGGGAGAAAAAAAATGGGCAAATATTTAGGAAAACATTTTCAGTTTTTTTTTTTTTTTTTTTTTTGTCTCCAGGAGAGGTTAGTATAGCTTCTGATGGATGTTGATTGGCTAGAAAAACATTTCTTTGGCCTGGGGGACACACGCACTGAAACAAATAAACGTATCTCGTCTCAGTGCACAGATGGACTCACACACACCCACATACACACACCATGTCCTCTACTCTCCACTCTCTTATATCAGGAGAGGAGCTCTACCCTCTGCGAACCTCAATCACTCAACATACAGCCTCATAGAAATGGCCTCCTCTTCATCAGCTACACACACGTACGTACGCACACACACACACACGCACAGGCACCATGGCATGCAAGGACACCCAGACTCACACACAGACACTGATTAATACACATTACCGTCCTGGTCCTCTTAGATGGCATTAGTCAGATCATACCACACTTATCAAATCGAGCGCAAATGTTCTGTCTCTTAATGGCTGAAGCACTATAATTACTTGTGAAAGTACATACGGCCATGCCTCACATTCACAAACACGAGCATACCCACAGAGCTCGTCCTCGGCATACTATACTGTCCAGGAAATGGAAGCCATGGAAACCAGCAAGCTCTGGGAGCACCATCGAGGTTATTAAATCAGATGAGACAGAAACATGCCACAGACTATGCAGAGCAAGAGAGAGAAAAAGATAAACATTATGGCTGTTATAGCTGTGTAAAGTAAAATAAACATTCCTCTGTTTTCTGAAAAGGTTGAAAAGTTTGCCATTGATTCGTTATTTGGGTAATCTTGGCCACCAGTTTTCCACATTTTCTCCCTGTGATTTGTTGGTGTCCCAAGGCCTCAGAAATGACTTTGCAGCTCAGAAAAAGTGAAACCAACAACAACCTTGTTTGTTATCAGTTCCTGGATTTATTTGGATGAAGCACAACATGCTGTCTTCTCAAATCCTTGTGCCATCATGCAGAGTCCATTTAAGTGCTTTTCGTATCCTACAGGTCTGGCAGCAATCATGAATGTGGCTGTGACATTTCACTCATCAAAAAAGGTGATTCAAAAAGTAACCAACATAATAACCTACAATAAGACTGAGTTATTGACTCCTTTAATTAATCATCTGCATATTGTCACATTGTTAAAGAATCAATATCATAACCACCTATCAATGTTCATCATCAGTTTTAGACCTCTACTTTTCTAACTTCCTGCAGCAGCAGCTAGCTGTGCTGCATCAATAAGGCTGACTTCCATCTAAACAGAAAGTAGATTGACATTTCCAATCATGTATTTGAACTTACAAGACCAAAAAAAAACAAAAAAACAAGCATGTTATAAACAGAAACGTCTGCCTACTAAAACGTCTGTCCACATCCTGTACAGTATTTGCTCTGAATAATTGGTCTAAGCTCCTTTTGCTTGCATGACAACATCAATGCATTGCAGCATGTAGACATAGAGCCTATGCTTCTGCTGGAATGCTAAGGAAGGCCTGGCTGCTTCATTAGCAGCCCTCAGTTCTTCTGCATTGTGTGTTTCTCATCTACAAACTGACAAAACACCATAGATTCTCAGTAGGGTTTGGGTCAGGCAAGTCTGCTCGCCAAACAAGCACATAACCTGATATAATGCACATGAAATAAGGTAGTACTTTTTGGAATGGCAAAGAAAAACCAGCAACTCCCCAAAACTTGCCAGCAGATGGAAGCATTAAGTGTTTTAAAATGTCCTGTTTGATGGCTGCCCTTAGACTGTGGATGAATAGCGGCAGATTACAAGGTTCCACAAATCTTCACTGACTGTGGAAATTTCACACTGGACTTGGATTCAATATGCTGAAATCTTGACTTCCAATTGAAATGTTACATTTACTTTAATCTGCAAAGAGAACATTGAATCATTGAGCAACCATCCAATCATCTTTTTCCTTAGCCCGTGTAAGAAGTTTCTGGTGGTGTTTGTGGTCTAGGAGTGGATTAACATAAGAAAAGCTAAAGCTAAAGCCCAGGTCTCAGATACAGCCGAGTGTGGTAGCTGTTAAGGCACAGACTCTAGCCACAGTACACATTCTCTAAATCCCTAGCAAACTCTTGAAAGGACTTTCCAGTGCACATTTTCCATCACACTTCTTCCTTCTACTCAATTTTCCATTGATTTGTTTAAAAACCACCCTTAAGAGTCAGCTTTTTAACCAATGCTTCCATAGCAATGTCTTCTTTCCAACAAGGAAAGGCCATAACATGGCGATGCTGGAACCACAATCAGTCATTAAGCAGTCTTATCAATATTTCCTAATCTCAGGTCCAGAGAGTCTTTTAACATCAACACTAGTGCTTTATAATAGACGTTTCTTCTATCAATCGATCATTATAACATAACATATTTCAGCAACACGGCAGTTCAAAGTGCTTTACATCATAAAAACACCATATGGTCAACAATAGATAAAACCAGAAACAAACATTACATTTTGATCATGTCTCATCTCGAGCTTTGTCGCTTCAACAAACCTCCACGTCGTCTACCCTCGTCTGTTCCCTCCCCTCTTTACAGTTAAAACTATGGCCTCCCCTTCCTGTCCCAATGTCCCATCTCTCCCTTGGAGAAGTGAATTGATCCACCGCACTCTGTGAATACATTAGCACAGATTACACTGGATGAAGTCTGGAATAAAAGCAGGAAGAATTAAATTCAGCACACGCTGAATTTTTCTTTCCCTCCTCTTCTCCTCCGAGGTTCCTAATTACGGTGCTCACAGGGGACCGCTGCGTTCTTGCGCATCCAATACAACCTGTCCGTCTGAAGACGCCGGATGTAAACAGCCACAGGGGGCACAGAGGGCATTTGTAGAAACTCGCTCGTAGATACGAAGCAAACTGGAACATAGAAAGATACACACATCCCTGAGGCGTGTCTACTCATGTACAGCACGAGCGTTATGTCTATGTGCCAACTCTTCCTTTCTCAGAGCATCACAGAGAGATGAGAGGGGGTGATGCAAACAACTGCAACAAAATGTCTAGTGACAAACAATAAAGCAAAAAAAATAAAAAATAGAGCTTGAAGGCCAAAAGCAGAGTGATATGAAAAAGGAGGAAGTGTCCTCATTCTTCCTATTATTAATACTATCTCTGTTGCACCAAAAGAAACATCTGGAAAGGATATTTAAAACCTGAAATGATCCTGCCAAGAACAACCCAAATCCAGAGCAGTGGCATTCAACATTCAAACATTCAACTCAAATTTACTTTCCCCCTTTTCCAGTAGTTGGGGAAAAAATATATACTACTGAACGCTTGAGCTCATTATTTGCTCAAATGGGGCTTTTAATTGACGCATAAATAAACACGGCACCTTAAACAGCAATAAGGCCGTGCACAGCCGAGTGCACTCAAGCACCAATCAGTATCATGTACACAGACAAAAGCAAGCTAATTAGTTTTATGAGCCAACATGATTCTTTTGCATAAACACAAGTAACCTTTAATCTCTCTGTTCACCCTGCCCTGCATGTCCAATGTGTGGATTCCCATGTATTCACACCAGTGAGCACACACAAGAGGCATTTATGATGCTGGAAGTTAAAGGGCAAACAAACATAAACACCATCCTGTCTGAATAAAAGGGGCCTGGCAGTGTCACCACATTCTCTGTAAAACACTGACCTCACTGTCTTCTTGGCAACTCGTTCCAGTTGTTTGTTTTGGCAGCATTGTGGCAATGATAACTCCCAAAGCATTGCATGTTCCATTCACACAAACACACACACACACGCAGGGACACTAGCTGCTGAGTCACGGCCTGTTTAAACCAGTTGCTAAGGAAGCAGCTGACTGTTTTCCACTGTTGCAGGAGGTCACAATGAAACTAAAAGGCATCTGCATCAGAAGGGAGAGGAGTCAGTCTGCACCTTATTACACTGCCTTGAAATGGCAACAACACCCCAGTATCTTTTTCACATCCATTATTCTACAGCTACAAACTTCAATGTAATTTGGGATTTCAAGTGGCATATCAGCACAAACACATGCAGAATTATGAAGTGAAGGACAAATGTAACTTTTTTTGCAAACATTTAACACAAAGTATACAGTAGTAGATTTACACTTTTTTTCCACACAAGTCCTAATTGTCGGTATTACTTGCTATCCTTGTCTGAGCCTAATGATTAATTTAAAGGGCAAGTTTGTTTACAGAGACTTTATAATCCATTTTACTTGTTTTTGGTTTGTTTGTTTCGGATATTTAAAATGTCTTCCAGTACCAGTGTAAGGACACTAGTTTATTGATCTTTGAGATGATGTACTTGCATTATTATGCCATTATCATTATATCAGTTGAAAATGCTCTCAAAATGACATTTATTATCATTTATCACAATAATTTCTGGGACTATTTATTGTCCAGCGAAATGTGTTATTGTGACAGGCCTACTTACATGCCCAGAATCTCTCCAAGGGCAAATGGCCTTTTTAAAGGAAACAGATTACAACTGCAAAAGAGCAAGGGTACGTTGAATATACAATAGATCATTCAGAGGGTTGAAAGTAGACCTGTTCTGAATGAAACTACGGTCGAGTGCTTTTGTTTCTTAATAAGACACTATCTTGTCCACTGTTAGAAAGATTTCTTGTTGCTCATTATCCCACCAGCCTTTATTTGCTCGTCTGCTTAAGGTCACACTGGTCCATCAAATGTTCACTCTATTGTAGCCGTGTACACTTTTACGTTCTTTTTTTTTTTTACTACCTCCCTGCTTCCCTGGCATCTGAATAACACTGAATACAAAGGCCAATTTCTCCTCTCTGGTCTTCAAAATGGGAAAAGTAAGAGAACATGCCATTAGAGTAGACAGAAGTATGTTGATCTTCATGAATGGTCATTTGGCAACAAGAAAATACCGAATCGACCAAATAAGTGTGTTGCATTTACAGTCAGAGCAGTTAATAAGGAGATGTAAATGATTTAAACTGTGAAAAATGAGGTTAGATGAGAATCTAAGTTTGTCCTTCTTGGACACACAATAATGGGGATGGTGAGAAAGATATATACTTTATTGATCACCAAAGAGAAATTGCTTATATGCCGACAGTTATTCCCTCAAAAGTGTTGAATATTGATAAATACAAATATAACCATAAACAATATAAACTTTGTAAAGATTTATATATATTTACATGAGTGCGATATTGTATTGATTTAAATATGACTAAATGAACATTTAAAATAAATGGAGATGTATTAATCTACAAATAAATCTATAAATGAGTCTGAGAAAACTTGGGTTAAGAACGGTCAGAGTTGGGCATTTTATAATCTGATAGTTACAGGCAGGAATGATTTTCTGTGGCACTCTGTGGTGCTTTTGGTGCGATGAGGTGCTAGTATTAAGATTGTGACAAATGAAAAACAATCTCCAGATCTCACTTATTTGTTTAATGTGAGATTATAATGCTGCCATATTTTTTTTTATTTTTTTTTAGCTTTTCTTTTTTTTTGTATGTCTAACATGTTTGCCAGTAACAGCTGAGGCTGCTGTATTAGAAGCACATTTTAAATAATCATAACATTAATTATCTCTTACAAAAAAAAAAAAAAACACAATGTGCTTCAGGCCCACTGCAGCCTGTTATGAAGTGCTGTGATGACACATCAAACGAGCGATTACGGCGGCTGATTACTTTGACTGAGCACCGAACATTTGATGACTATCAAGGCCAAACGTGGCAAAACAGGCACCTGTTGCTCATTACGGCTCATCAGGGATGACAGGTGAACGAGGTGAGGGGACGGTCAATAGCCACCCCCTCTGCCGCGGCACATTCAATTGAGCCTTCAGATCTGGCATCATCAATATGCAACTTCAAAGCTCCAGGGAGAGCGCTGGAGAGCTGCGGACGTCTCTGGATGTTTGTTTGGTGTGTGTGTCTGCATGAGTGTACACGGGTGGCTCACGACTCATTTGTGTCCCCTGAGTGAATCGCAGCCATTCAGCCCCTTTGTGTGCAGTGAGGGAGGAGACAAGAGGCCCATCTAGACATGAGATCACAGATTATACACTTAACGCTTCGCCAAGAGGGCTCAACAGGGCAAAGGAGAGCAAAGCTGAAACAGAGTGAGTGGGGGGAAAAAAGAACAAGAGGTGCAGATAAAAGAGTGAAAAACAAACAAAAGACTGGATGGTGTAAACTGTAAATGGGTTAAAAAAAAAAAAAAGCATGTACATGGAACAGAATAGCTACGAGAAAGCTTGTCTATGTGACACGGAACACGAAAGACTGGGGGGGAAGCGGGGCCTTCGCTTGTGCGCTTTCCTTATCAAGATGGCAGAGCAACTTTATTGCTTGCAGCTTTCACCATGTGCAGTGGAGGGTTTTAATTCTCCACTGATGACCATAGCAAATCTCTGCAAAGATATGGATTATGCTGGAGCTAAACTGGCCACTAAACACTCAATAATCCACATTCAGCTTTCTACATGACCTCATTTGCAATAAACTCCATCAATAAGAGCAGCAGTTAATTTTATCACCAGCTCAAAATTCATATCTGTAGAACATCTTCAAGTGTGTTTTCTTAAGCTTTGGATTAAAATGCACAAAAGTATTTAACAGATTGCAGTTTTGCAAAATAAACCAAAATTTTGACATTTTAATCATATGGGGTTGTATGCTACATGCTGCTTTTTTTTCCTATAATACAAGTGCATGCATTTTTTAATGTTTTCTTATTTTCAATTTCAGATGTCTCACTGTTTACTCAGAACTCAATCTAAATGCCTTTTGCAACATATACTTTCTTTCTCAGTTTGCAACCTTCACCTCTCTCTCAAGCTTGAACATTAAGAGAAAATATTTATCTGGATTATTTCTTTTTAAAAGTGCACATGCATGCTGTTTCACAGAAAAGCCTCCGGTTTTCCTTTTCACTACCTCTAGTGCAAGTGTCAATTTGCTTAGCTGTGGGAGAATTTCCCTTCGAAAACACAGGAGCCTTTCAATTTAATAGCAAGATTCCTTATTTTCAGTCTCCAGTAATCCACTGCCCTTGTTCAAAATTCTACAGCATCATCTGTCAGTTATGGTGGTTCTCATTTTTAAATTGGTTTACTAGAATGGGTTTGCCAGAGTGAAAAATAATAATTCACCACCAACAAGGCAGTAATGTCACATGCTGCTATTTTAGTTGCAGGAATAGTTACAAGACAAGTCACCTTTGTTTTGAAAGAAAGCTAATCCATGAGTGTGCAGGTTTCCAGCTTCCTCTGGGGAGCAGAAGTTTGAGTGTGAGGAGTAGACTGCAAAGAACAAGGAGACAATATTTCTGCAAGAAGCATTAAATCTGAGAGCAGAAACAATAGTTTTGAGAGAGTGAATCAATAAAACAAGTCGCTCAGGGTAGAGACGTAATAGTTACTTACAGACATTCTATTGGCTGAAGCTGTTACTATGCAGACTTGTCACATTCTTTTAAAAGAGAACAAAAAAAACAACCCCTGAGTGGAGAGGATAAAGCTGAGAGTCCAGGAAAAGCTTTTGGGCAGAGGAAGCTTGTCCACACTGTGTAGTTTGCAAACAGGAGAAGAGAATATTTCTGCAAGTGCCATTAAATCTGAAAGCAGAACCTTGGTTTTGAAGAAGTGCAGTGCATCCGAGATGAAAGAGAACCCTATTCTTCAACTGAAACTAAGTGTTTGTGTTTTGGATGGACAATTTTGCTTTAAACAAGGATGATAAAGCAAAACCAAAATCTATTTTTTTTTTTTACTTTGTTTAGTGACTGTGACCTATAAAGTTCCAGTCCAAATTTCATTGAAAACTACATTATTTTGATCGCTAACCCAATTATAAACATATAGCCAAAAACAACCACCAGATAATAAGAAAATTAACTCATTAACAGCTGAAATCAAGATTAATAACTGGTAAGAAAAAGGCAGCATATGTGTGTTTCCCTCATTGACCACAATCAGTAATGACATGTTGACTGACGATTGCCTCCAGATATAGACGAAGGAGGAGGGACAGGCCTCTGGACTGCATTTCCCAAGGGCCTTTGTACTAACATCGGCACAGATGGCAGGCAAGACAAGACACAACCCCCACTCCTAAAAGTCAGAGCCTCCCCATCACCATGTGAGCAGACACATGAATGCACAAGTCAGCAAAATCAGAATTATCAACAATGAGCTCATAAAATCATCCAAGAGGTGAAATGCATTAAGTGTATTGATTTTATTTCAGAGTTAAGGGAAAGATGAAGAGATAAAAATGAGAAATGGTACAGAATTACAGCAGATTACTTTATGGAATGATGCAAAATAAAACCGTGATTCCAAAACAATTCAATAGAAATGATGAAATAAATCCGCACGGATGAAAGCGTGTTAAAGCCAGTACAGCCCAGACAGGATGCTCTTTGGCCCAAGCAGTTATTTTAAGAAGCAACAGTAACAACAAATGACACTGTGACATGTCCTGAGTCTGTGAGACCAACCATAAAAGAGTGATGATAAAAATCCCATGTGGCATTCAGGTCTCCTCAGATAAATGGACGTCATTGAGTTTGACAAAATATAATAACGGAAGTGCTGAAAGAAAATCTGGAATGAGTTTACAGCCCAGCATCATACAAAAAACAAAACATTTGTACCTGATAACCAATTTAGTTTAGATTAAACATCATTACATCAATAGTTATAGGCTATTACTAACATCAAATTTTAAATTGAGTGCCTTGAAATGTCCTGGGGGAAAAAAACAGACACTAATTACATTGTGTAGTTCAGGGTTATAAAATGCAACCAGTTTGCACATGTGCCCTAATTTCTCAATAGTGCAACTAAAGTGAATCTGAAATCTCACCAGTGTGACCAGTGTCTTCATGTGGCTTAACAAGATACACACCTTAGCCTAAACCAGTCCCAGCCCTGATCAGTCAGCAAAACGTTAGAATCAAACATAAACTTGCTCATGCATGTAACAAAACATGACCCCAAAACCTCAGTAAATGATTCATATACATTTTTCAGGTGAATAATTCAGACAGGAATTGTGTCAGTGCAATGACTGTGAAGACCAGAATTAAACCACTTTTTTTCTGACCAGTTACCAGACAGTTTAGAGCTCCAAAATGCTCTTTTTTTAGTTCATTAAGTTGTAGCTAGAGATGCACTGACTGGTGGTTTTCTTGAGCAATATAGATTTCCATTTTTCTTCAAGGCCTGAAATGCCAATTCAGTTTTTTTTATCTCTAAAAACTATAAAATAGAAGAGAAAATGTGCAGCAGCTTCTTTGATCGTGGGAGTAATTTTGAATTCATCATAACATGAAGGTAAAATAAGATTATCCCCATTTATCCATCAAAAGATGTGTCCCTGAGCTGCATCTGTTTTTATTGTTTGTTTTTTTGTTGTTGTTTTCATCAAAAATGAAAGTACATCAAAATATATGTTGGCTGGTGCATTTATGTGATAAAAATGGAAGGACATCTGTTCTTAATCATGAATGATGTAATAAAGTTTGAAAAAATATATTTTTTATTTTAGTTTTTAACCAACTAATTATCAATTACAGCTGGTCAACAGAAAAAATCTCTAATTTCCGTCTCAGACTGGTTGATTGATGAATCTGTAAACACATTTACAGTTACTGAGGCAGCAGTGCTATATTATAAATCAAGACTCAGCAATTTCATCTATAATAACATACAATCAAACTGTGAGTTTCAACTTACTTAAAAGAATGCTGCCACTGCTTATAGCATTGCACTGACTCCCAATTTGTAAAGCGTAGAATCTAAAAGTGTTCTTGGCACTGAAATTCTCTTCAGCTTAAATACATTTTGGATTTATTCATTTATTTATTTTACAGTTATAAACGTATAGAACCTTAACACCATCAGAAATCAGTGTTCAAATGAACAGAACTAAACAAAGGGAGGTAGCATTTGCTTTATAGCCTTTCCAGTTCTGGAGCAAACTGCCAGAAAACTGAGATATGCAAAAACTATTGACTCTTTTAAATTAGGAGTGAACCCACTACTTCCCACAGCTTCCCAATAAAAGTGAAAGAATGTTTATCAAGCCAATTTAATCATGTTTTAGCAAGCTGTTTGCTTTGAATTAGCATTTAAATTGTTTTTAAGTGATGCTTAAAATGCATTGTTTTTTCTAACCCATTTTTATCATGTATTTTTCTCCATCTTTGCTTATTTATCTACAGACCCTGCCTGTAGACTTTGTTGTGACAAGTATTTTGTCACAACAAAATATTTTCAACACGAATACTCCTTCCAGACCTCTTCACACTAAGCATTCTGGTCCATTCACAGTCCCAGTCATTTACACAACACTTTCATTCACCGTTTAAAATATGTGCGTCAATGGCATATGTAAAATGGCATATAATGCATATTTGCTATGAAAGGTTAATGCACCATTTTTTTAAGAAACTGGAACACACTTAAAAGAAGTAGCAGTTTGATCATCACCAACTGCATCCCAAAATTCAGCCGCATCACTGACCCTCAACTTTGACATTTGAGGGAAAATGAACAAAAAGAACATTAAATTCAGACCATGTTATGCATAACTGAAACACTTTGTAGACAATATTTCTGAACAAAGAAATCTATCATGGATCAAAAGGAGCTGACATATTTCCATCCTGCTCCTTTTTCTGAAGAGACTGACACTAATAGGCCTGCATGGCATCTTCTTTCATCTTCTCCCAACAAAAACACAACACAAGTGGATGTACGACTGTTACCTGTCAAAATGAAAAGACGAACCAAAAAAAAAAAAAAAAACTCTGAAAGATTTAAACAACTAGCAGAATCTAGAGCAAGGTGCACCACATATATATCTACAGCACTCATCTAACAGACCAACAGATGTTGACCATTACAGGCTGATAACTACATCCAATCTAGCAGCTTTGACATTATTTTTCTCCATTTTTCACATATATTCCTTCCAATCACAGTGTAAATACAAATAAATCAAAGAAATAGGCTGAACTATAAAAGCAATTTAGCATGGTCTGAAAATAACCATGAGCTATTATGGTGCAAATCTAAATGTATGCAAATTCAAGCAGAGAGATTTCTGTTATACATTCAAAAATGCTTAAAGTATGAGTCATAATGCATTAAATTAAATAAAACTTTTTTTTTTGTATTTGGCATGCAGTAAATGTCATTTATGCACAGAACTTGTGGCCCAGAGACAAAGGAAGGGTCGGGTCAAGGGTGCTGCAAAGCAAAGGTGACAATATCCTAATCAAGCAGCTTGTGTCTCCAATCTGGTGAATAACTGCCCTCCACAGCTCTACGTGGTTCAAAACACAACATTTGTGAAGTTGAGGCCAACAGCCGAGCCGCGGATACATTTTTCTGTAAAAATCTGCATAAATGTGCGTCTGTACCTACATCAAAGAAAAGAAAGGCCGTTGAGCGCTGCCATGCATTGCCTTGTCAGTTTCTATTAACACTGCCAGAAACCAAAGAGAGAGAAAGGAGGATAAAAAAAAATAAATAAAAGAGGTCCAGGAGGAGGCGAGATTTAATGCCTGCTGCTTCCTCTTTATGAAAGTCTCCAGTTCACTGCCGACCAGTTCTGTGTGCCTTTTACCGCCTCCAACATCTGACTCAAATCTTGTCAAGTGTGAACATAAAACATATTGGACATTCTTGCAGACAAGTGCGCAATAACATTCGGTTACACTTACACACACATCCATCCTTTACAAAGTCACCCAGAAGATAGACACGTACATACTCAGCATTCAAAGGGCAAAAAGCCTTTTAAACAATTCATTGTCAAAAAAATGAAAAAATAAAAAAATGTTGCAGAAATTAGTCACTCACACACACACACACACACACACACACACACACACACACACCGAGTTTGTCACTGGCACATTCATACATGCTCACATTAGCGGCAAGAATTCACATGAATGACAGCATGAGCGAAGGTGAAAGGAGCAAAGCTGGAGATCTTCAAGAATATCACAGAAATGCAGAAACTTGTGAAAATGTTCACCGCCTTCCCCCTTGCTCACAGTTTGTCACATTAGTGCATGTAGCAAAGAGGAAGGTCAAGAATACATGGTTTTTATAATGTTTTATCTTCTTTTATGAAAATCTTAAATGTTATATTTCTTTGCATTTACCTCTCATAAGTCAAAACTTTGTAGACCTCAATTTCACTAACCCGTTTCAGAAAAAGTTGGGATTAAAATACCTTTTTGCAATTTGGTGTTTTATGAAAGAACCAATGCAGGCAGGTGGGCTGAAGTCAACCTGCTACTGTTACACCAATAACTTGTCATTCTATGTAGTCACAATAGGATATTAGCTGACCTGTGATTTATCACAAAAACATATGGAAACCAACTCTGTGTGTTGCATATTTGACAACGAAAAACAAAAACAAATTGGAGAAGTTGCACTGAAATGCATAGAGGCAGATCAGATCCCTGCACTTTAGCTAAGTACAAGTGTTTTCCATAGAAATTTTACTTGAAAAACATCAAAACAGAAAAAGTGGAACAAGTCATATGCTAGAACTATTTGGCATTTATTTTATCTGTTGTGTTCTGTATGAACCAAACTGAAGTCAAACCCAAAGGAAGTGTGAATTTTTTGCAGTCTCATAGGTTGAAGAGTGTCTGAATAAATCAGTTTTAATATCCGATCAATAGGGTTTAGGTGCAGACTTTGACTGGGCCCTTCAGCTAAACCACTCTATTTAAGCTCAAGCTGTATGCTGATGGTTGTTGTCCTGCTCCGTTTTGGTTTCATGTCTTTCATACTCTCTAAAAAGTTTTCTCTGGTTAGCGCTGATAGCTTAATGTTGTCACATTTGAGGTGCTGTAGGGCGCTTAGGGTCTATATAATTTGAACTTTATGTATACCATAAAGCTTAATTTTGGTTTTCTTCAACACATCCCCCATTTTTCTACATGGCGTTCTTTTAATGTCTTTCTTCTTGCTGCTCAACAAGTCTTGGCAGTAAAGGCCATGATTTGTTGTCAACAGATTGTCCAACCAGAACCATGGACCTCTGCAGCTCCTTTGGTGTTATTATGAGCCTCCTGGCTGTTTTTCTGATAAACGCTCGTCTTGTCCATCCTGCCAGTTACAGACGGTTGTGTCTGGATAGATTTGCAGCTGCACCACTCTCTTTCCATTTTCAGATGGTGGAATAAAAAGTGGTCTGTAAGAAGCTCTTATGGTTTTGTTTTACAGCCTGATCCTGCTTCAAAGTTTTGTTCCCAATCCCATCTCTGACTAGTCCCTTCAAGAGTTTGTGTGACACTAGGAATAAGCTGCATCCAATTGAAGTCTATTGGACTGAAGGCAACTGGTTTTGCTGAATTTCATTTCGGGATAATAGAGTAAAGGGGTCATAATAAAGATGTCATAATATAGATTTTATTCTAAAAATAAAATATGGGAACCATGACTCATTTTCCCTCAAAACTATACACTAATTTGTTTTGATCTGCCACATGAAAACCCAATAAACCTCATGAAAATATAGATACTTTCACAAGTTACTGTAATGAGGTGCAATGCCATTAGCATATAAAAGGCTGGGTAAAAAATAGCTTCTTTTCAGGACTGGAAGAAAAAGGAGCTTTAAAAAGAACAGAAGGACAGCAAAGAGAGGCAGATCAGTAGGATAATGGGAACCGACAAGAAAGTGATGCAAGACTTAAATAAGCTGACGGACAAAAAGCACAGTAACAGTAATGTGTGAATGTTTGCTTTGACAAGTGGCAAAAAGAAGGAACACAACTACAGTAGGTCTCATTTCAGCACAATGGACAGCTCCTGCTCTCCTTTGAGGACAGATGCACTAATGGAAAGAAGCTACAGAAGAAACCCTTAAATCAAAGGGCTGCAAAGCTCCTCCAGACCACCAATATTTTCTAAATATAAAAGTTGTGACAACTAAATATGGTAATTGTAAAGAAAACTACTGAAAATGAGGCATGTCTGCAGCTATAGCAGTATTTTCAGGGCAAATATTCCCAGAAAAAAACAAGAATCCAGGTCAAAAGCTCATGTGCATACACACTGCAGAGATTGGGGACTGAAGCCAAGTCATCACAAAGCTGACTTCATCCAAAGTGCGGTTGAAAATGTCTGCCACCTGATTGGCCAAAGAGGCTTAGTAATGGATCGAGCAATAAGCCTCGTCACATGCTATTGGGTCACAAACAAAAAACATTTTTGCCCTTTTGTCTAACAGAGGGAGCACATGATGCCCTGTGTCATTGACACACACACACACACACACACACACACACACACACACACAACAAGTATTGTTTCCAGTTCTTGATTTAAAAAAATCCACAATGTATTATAACGCAGCACACACACAAAAAAATGCCATGACATATTAAATTCTAGTTGAGGGCATTTTTCCTCCTTTTCTTTTTTTTTGAAACAGTTTTTTTTTTTTTTTTGCTTTAAGAGCAACACAGACAGAACCAATGAGTTTCCAGATGGAATCGGTTTATTTCAGTGCCACTGGAAAGTATTCACACCACTACACCTTTTCGCATTTCATGCTACATATTGTTTGATAAGTCAATTCATTTTATTTATTTAGTGCCAATTCACAACAAATGTAAAAAAAAAAGTTATTTAATTAATTTAGTCCAGTCACATAAACTGATTCTAAGTTATTAGCCAACTTGACTAAAAGGTGTTTCATCTAAGAATAACCAGAACCTGGTCAAATGTGAGAGGCCTGCCTGACTGAGGTTGGAGAAGGCAGAGCAGATCCACAAAAGACAAAAACAAAGCTTCTTTATTTGAGCTGTATATTTCGGTAAATATAGCATTTTGGCATGCATTTTCCAAAACCATGCCTGGTTTTGAAAGTTATGTCATATTGTTGAAGGAATATTAATTGAGGAGTGAACATTATGCAGAGACTCTGACGTTTACAGAGGATGAATGGCGAGCTTGAGCAGAAAGCAGAAAGGCTAGCAGGATTACAAAAAGCTGCTTCAATTTATTCTTTTGACCTTTTAGCCTGCATCTGCTTTGAAGTGTATAAGAAATGTCGGGGACCATTTTCTGCCATTGACAAAATACTGTAAGACTTTTGTTAGTTAGCGATAGTACAGGCACTAATTGCTAATTGAAGTAAAAGGAAATTATATATACATATGACGTGTTTTTTTGTTTGTTTGTTTTTTGTTGGTTTTTTTGCCTAAATACCATCTTCAGTTTTAAACACATATCCATAATGCGTTCAATGACTTTTCAGACGAAAAAGACTTCTGAAGGTATTTCCATTTAGAAACTATAGAATTTTCCGGACTGGGTTTCTAGTCTATTCTTTTTGTAGATTTGTATAATAATTTTACTTATGATATTACAAACAGTTCAGAACTTAAAACTCAAATGTAAAATAATTTGCTAGTGAAAACCTTTGTTTTTCTAAAACCTGAAGAATCATTTGGCTGAAAAAAGACAAATGACATCTGTGTCCAACCAAAACTGAAAGACATTTAAACATAAATCCGTGTGAAAACTTCTTTATAGAGAAATATGAATGTGCATGTTAATTTTCAGACTTTACTAAAGAAGATAAAGATCTACATTGCTGAAAAGAAATAGTTATACAGACTTGGAAAATGGTCAAATCAAGTTACATACTTTTGCAGTTTTACACGATTAGTAAATTACAGCCAAATAAAACATAGAAGATATTAAAGTTACACTTGGAAGTCTGTTCCATCTCCCCCCATCTCAACAGGAATCAGTATAGATTTCACAGTTCTTCAGCAAACAAGAATGTGAATATAGGCATGAAAAGATGATTATGATGCTTATTTCATAATTAGCAAATGTGTAAACATAAATACAGCTGAAGGGCAAACAGTGAGGCAGTATAACTCACACAGACTACTGTGTTGTATATTACCTTAGAAAACTCAAATAGCACTGTATTTATTTAACAAATAAACAAACACTAAATGTTTAGCTAAAAGAAGTACATATTTAAATTCAGACGAGAATTTCATCTAAAAATGCCAAATTGTCATAGACGCAACTCACCAGATTTAGAGGAAATACAAAAGTAACAGCGAAATTCAGGAACGGCTACTCTTCCCTCATGAAAAAGAGTTGGACCTTACTGGAACAGAAACCATCGTGATTTATGTGCAGAGAGAGAAAGAGTTATCATTAAAAAGCACTATCCCTCACCAGGGCACAAACGGTCTGCGGAAGGGCAAAAGAAAAGAGAGATAGAGAAAACATCTAAAGTGGTGAGAATCGGAAAGAGAGAAAATAAAGAACAAAGAGGAAAACCAAGAGGATGTCAGCAAAGCTGCATAAAAGGGAGTTTGTAATTGAGAGCTCACCCTTAGAGGGACAGCAGGCAACAAATGAGACGCGAAAGAATACTCTCGGACACAGAGCGGGGGGACTGACATGAAAAAAAAATGGTGAAATGTTACAGGAGGGTGTTCAAGTGGAGTCTCTGGTGTATTTCATCAAAGGGAAACTTCACTGTTCCAAAGCAAAGTTGAGAGCATATTAAGGCAATTTTAAAGCTGATGGCAACAAAAACTGATTGAAAATATTTAAAGGGGCAGTATTACGTGAAACTGACTTTTTTGAGCTTGTCATGTTGTTACTTCCTCATCAAAACCACATCTGGAACATTGCTTTGACTCTTTCATGTTTGTTTGAAGAATCCTTTAATCTCCTATGGCAACCATTGAGGGGTGCCTAAATGCTAAGCGCCCCTTTTCCACACAGTCTCCAAGCCAACCTTCAACCTCACAGAGCACTCCTCCCCCACTCAGTTCCTTCAGACTAGCGGCTGCGGTGGAACTGCACATCTGCTGAGCTCCTCACAGGAACTACTGCTCAGTGCAACAAACCCAAGAACAGCTGTAAGCAGCTTAATAAATTTTGATTTAATGGAGTAACGCTGTTGCGAGCAACATGCTGCAACATAAAGTTTGGACATCTTCATAATCATAATATCTCAAAGCCTAAATATTGTACTACCCATTTTCATACCAGATTTCTAGCTAACACATTTTCAGCATTGTAGCCTCTGGAAATGAAACTTATCTTTCATCTTTAAATACCTCCAAACATTTTTACTTCATTATTTTGAATCACATTCACTCTTAAAACAATACCAAATTTTTTCACCAAACAAGTGTTTTCTGTCCGTTTGAGTGATGAGGCAGGTGTAGACTAGCTGATGCTAAGGCCAAAGGTCTCCAGATAAGCCCTGCAGACCTGACTCAAGCCAAGCTGGTGGCAATTCAGTACTACTAATCTGTTTGTTTTGTCTGTTTGAGAGACAGACTTGCGCATGCATGTGTGTCCGTGTGCGTCCGATCGCCGGAACAATGGAGAGAGCTGTTTCACTGAGCCACAGTTGATGGAGGATAAGGGAGGCAGCGAGCAGCTCCAACGGGTCTCTGTAATCCATCATCATGAGACGGGGTCGGGAAAGAAACACACAAATCTGAGCAAGGGCCCACAGAATAAGGCAGAAGGGTTTACTGACCATGGCTGACTTACTGTACAAGGACCACACACAGTGAATTAACACAATATACACATGATATTCGGTTGAGGAACCATAAAAAATCAGTTTGACTGCAGGAACCAGAAAAATTCTCTATAAAAAAAAGTAAAACACAGGAATTCCTATTTGCAATTTGTGCTACAACTAACTCACAAGAAACAAACACCTTAAGCTTAACTTAGACTCAACCCCCAGACTCAAACTTGTCACAAAGAATCTTTTGTAACTTGACTAATAAATAGAGTCCCTTCTGATTTTGTTTATACAAATGACTGCTATGGTAACGTTACACACCGCATGTACATGTCAGTAAAAACTGTTAATGACAGCTTGCTAACATCAGACTGTTTATATTTGAGGCTACCATTGAGGAGGCATTTCCAGTGAGTAAGGCAAAGACTGCAGCTCTGACAGACATGACCATGTTCTGCTAAAGGGTGCATTTGATGCATCACCCAGGGGGATTCAAGGACTATAGGCTATTAATGGTTCATAGCAATATGTCTATGTTTGCCGTAGCATCACTGTGCATTAAATTAGTTCTCATCACTTCAGTTTTTTTGTGCATAAATGCATATTTATATTCAGATCTTAGTAACTTTCAAAATAAAAGGTAAAGTAGTGACAAAATCTGTGCAAAAATATTTTCTGTATGATAAATAAAATGTGTGAAAAAGATGAAGAGAAGGATGCTGGATGTCAGTTTAGCATCCTTATAACTTACAGCACTACAGTGCTGCAGGCAGACTAGATGGCATGCATTTAATGTCATTTGTAATTTTAGCGATTAGAGAATAGATTAATGACTTCGGGTGGAAAAAAATATGTTTTTATAAAATTTGAGACACTACTTGGACTCGCCTTTCAGACATTTTGATGACTTGTGCAAAAGTCTTGGGCCTGCCATTATAATATTTGGACTTGACCCTCGATGTCTTGAGATTAGATTTGAACGTTCCCCACAAACACTCAAGGCTTGACTTGGGCATGGAGAACTGACTTATGAATTGGAAATCTCTGCTTTAAATGTGATGTTATATTTAAAAGAGTTAAATTTTTAATCTGAAGTCTGGCCAGTCAACAACTTCAACTGCTCCTGCAGTTCCACTGTAAACTTATCACTTCAGTTTTATTTTAGATTTGACTGGGAGCCAGCACAGACGAGACTCGTGTTTGACATAAAGCAGACACTGTGAGAACAATGTGATGCGAAATCTGTGCTTTTAAAAATAACTCTTGAAGAGAATAATCTGGAGCTGCAGCTGAGATGAGTGGTTATTACTATAAGCTCCTTTTCACACAATCAGCTTCAAGTCCTTTTACACTGGGAGGTTTGTCATAGTTAAAAAATATAGACTTTATTCATCCCACACAAGAGAAATTAAAACTACATTTCCAAATACCAAAAAGTACAAAAACTTTTTCAGTGGAGACTGTTTTGAAGATAATACGAGAAATGCAGGCTCCCATTTGATGTTGATGTCAAATGTCAAACTCGCTCACAAAAAAACAATTTGTAAGAAAAGGTCATTTCAACACAAAGTCCATTCTCAAATATCACTGCACTTTGTCAGCTTGCACATGTAGCCTTGAGATCTTACAGTCGTTTCTCTAGGAGGGCCAGACATTTGTCGAAATGACTCCAGCGGTGAAGGTGGAGAACTGTGCGCTGAAAGCTATAAAATTGCTGTTTAAATTAGGCGGTAGCTATAGAGGCAAACATTCCTCCAGAATCCAGTGTCTTAGTTGGAACACCATTATATCTGCAGTTGTACACCAATTGCCATATTATTCCAACTCACATTTCTATCACTTAATGTCTGTAAGATAGGACAGCTCAAAACCATAGGACAATTAATAGATCGATCCACTCTGCATACATATTCTCTAGACATTAGACTAATTTAAATGGCACTGGGGCAGGATGAGAAAGAAAGGCAATGCCAGGAATGCGTATCGGAGAGTCTGAGGGGTACCACAATGAGTCACCACCACTGCCAGGTAATCAAACATTCTGAAAGTGAACAAGCTTGCGGGAAGAACAAGAATAAAACCTGGCAATGTGCTACAAAATATTAATCTTCATTGTGCTACAAGCAAACATGTCATAAAGGAAGGATCTAGCACTAAAATAATTTTGAACAAAATTAATCATAGTATCTAAGAAGATGGTTCTGAAACAAATACCCTACATAGCATCTACAAGTGATTGACTGCTGTACTCAGAAAACACAAATAGCCAATCAATCAATGAGTACTTTGGACAGTAACCAATATTGGTGACTCATAGATCCAATGCAATCACTAAATCATTATGATTAGCCTGCATTAGAATGTATTTTAAATAACTGCATTCATAAGGTTTCACTTAGTTCTCAACAGAGTAATTAACTCTCAGACTTCAGGTATACATCGGGTTGCTATGGCATCGAAAATAAAAATTTGCCTTACAGGGACCTTTTCCAGGAAGTACAGTAGTTTTCTGTGGTAATTATCACCACCCTGAGTTTCAATTGCATTTACCCAGATAAAAATAAATGAACAGGGTCGAAATTTACTCCTGAAAAAGGCCCGAGTAGGAAGATACTTTTTTATTTGCTAGAACATTTTAGGTGGAGTTTGTTTTTCTTTTTTTTTTTTAGGAAGAAGACTGCCAACCATTTGCTATTGGTATATTATTCATTAAAAGTAAAATATCAGACCATTATGTACCAAAGCAAAGTAAAGACAATCACAAGACACATTGATTGTTATAATATTGTTGCACTATTATGCATCAGCCTTTTGTTTCAACTATGTTGGAAGACAAATTCCATAGTAAAATGACACTCCCTCATTGTCTTTACACACAGGTACCACTGTGGTGTTTGATCACCGCATAAACCAGTCTGCCATGGATCTTTTAGTCATTGTGAAAAGTCCTGCCACACGACTGCCATAACTCTCACACTTCATGTAAGTAGTGCAATGTGTGCCACTTCTACAACAACAGAACTCAGTCAAATGTTGCCAACAAGCTTCAACTATACCATCATAAGTCGTCAGGTTTTTTTGTATGGCTGTTAGCAAGTGCTAACTGCTAGCTACACATCTTTCAGCATCAACTGCTATTTTTTTCAATTTTGAATGACAATTTTTTCTAGAGCGTAATTTTTCATTTTGCCATCAGCTGTTCAGCAAGTCATTTTTGGTGAATTTGTAGGCTATCCAAACACTTTTCTGGACTTTTTGTGACTTGCTTTTAAAGAACTGCATCAATGTGTCACTTATAGTTTGCTAAAAGCAAAAGTAAATTAACAGCATGCCGTGTGAGATTAGTGGTGACATTAAAATGTGGTACAAAATACTTTATTACCAGTTCACAACAGTCAATTGACAGAAAGCCCTTCTTATCTAACTTATTGCTACAAAGCATAGACTTTTGTTTATTAAGTAGATACTAGTAACACTAATGCTGAGAACAACCAACGCCGTCTCACATATTTGAACTTCTTTTCTTCCAAAATTCTTTGTCATATCTGGGTTACATCAATACCCCCGTTCTCCATCTTTCAGCTTTTACTGATGTGGCTTTATTTTTTAAAAACAATCCTATGGGTAAAATTGCTCTCACCCACAATCACTAGTTAGAGTCTATTTAACGAGGGGAACATGAAGCCCTGATTTATTTTCCCCTCCATGCAGAGCACAGATGGAAGCACGGAGACGTAGGAAATGTTGTGGCTCGATACAGAGTGTGGATGTCCTAACCAGCCTAATGCGGTGTTAAATGACTTGTTACAACCACTGACAGTGTTTTCCAAGCTGCAGGGGATGCATGAGTAGCACAGGAAAACTCTGGATGTCTAATGTGGAATACTAAAGTTCCCCAGGTACAAACACACACACTCCGAAGTTGGTTATAATCAACCTTCGGCCACTGCAGCATGCAGCATGATGAATAGCCACCACAGTCAGTTATACTTCCAGTACAGCAGATGTGTGGTGTATGTGTGTGCAGAGCCAAGGGAGGGAGGCAAAGTAGGCCAGCATGAATATAAAATAAACCCTGCCAGGCAATGATGTGGGCTACAAGAAGGAGGAGAGCAGTATGTGCTTTTTTTTTTTTTCTCTCTTTTCTGCATGCGTATATAAATGAGTAGAAGAGTGCTGCCACAGAGAATGTGCAGATGAAAGTGGATGGAGGAGCGTAAAACTATGGTTTTGCAAGTGCGCTCATTTATCAATACGCTCAGCAAGAAGCACAAAAACATCAGGTGACTCCAACAAAGCAGCTTGTTAGAATTTGAATATTTCTGCTCTTTAGGGGTGCCAGAGAGAAACAAACACACCCAACCATACACACCCAGAGAGATGTGTACAAAGCCACATCAGTGTCTGAGCACTGGTTTTGATCCAAATATTGTGTGAAGATTCCATACAGCCCCTGCCTCCCCAGTGAGGCAATCACAACCATCCAGTGTGTACTAACCAGGAAACACACACTCACACAAAAGAGCCAGACACAATGGCATGAAACAGACAGTAACAATAGTGAAGAAACAATGCCAAAGGAGCAAGACAGAAGGGTTCACAGTAATCAGCATTAAAATGTATCTTATTGTAGCACATGTATATATAAATATATCAAAACTTCTGAGATGTTAGCATGACAGCTAACCAGAACTGGTTATCGTTTAGAACCATTGATAACTTTAACTAAACTGTTGATGCAAACAACTGCTAAATTTCATGAGATCGATACAGAATTTCTACATAAATATGAGTAATGGTTTATTTTTCCTTTTTAATTCAATAAAAAGATGTTGGATCACGCTGTTCCATTTTTATTTTACACAGTTTGGTTAACATGGTGAAACCGTGGCGTTCATACACAAAGTATACTCTAATTTTAATGAGAGCATCATATGACTGTATTTAAGTCTTTAGCTTTGTGCAAATTATACAGCAGTACAAAAAGCATTCCTACTTTTGTTCAACTGGAAAAAGTAACTTCTTATTCATCACACAATCAAATCATGGTATACATTTCTGTATCTTTTACATAAATAAAATGGTATCATATGTTTGTTTAACTGAAGATAAAGAAAGAATTTCATACTAGTGGGTGCTGGCTTTCAAATAAATTAATAACCAGAATTATTTGGAATGAATAATAAATGTTTCAAAAATTAATTTTGAAAACCAGTTCTAAAATTAACTCCTACAACATAGCATCTGGTAAAAAGTAACTTTTGGCACTTAAGCAAATGGATTGCAAGTTTTCTGTGTACTTTAATGTAGGACCTAAGAAAAAGGCATTTTAGCTGCTGAACTACTCTGTTCCACAGTCCTGGGCCTCTAAGCCTTGTGTCAGCTTCCCCGGTCCCTCTCTTCAATTCTCCACCCCCGCGTACAGAAGGCTCAACAGACAGAGGTGATGGCAGCCATATGGTTCCATCACCAGGCTTTCTGTAAATGTGGGAAAGGAGAAAGTGCGTAGAGAGGAGAAACCAGAGAGTGATGACACTGCAGAGACCTCCATTACCTCAACATAATAGGGATCATTCACCAGCGGCTTCACCCAGCTCAAGAGTCAGGGAGCGAGGGACCAGATTACGCTCAGGGGTGAGGAGGACGTATATGTGCTTTGAGAGGATAAAGGAATGGAGAGAGGTAGCTAGAGGTGTCGTCACGCAAGGATGGGACACTTTACTTTGCGTTCTTTTCCCACTTCCAGACGGGAGACCTCAGTTAAAATCTCACACGGCTTATCCTCGGACACAAATCCGGCCATCTGGAAATGGAAGCTAACAAGAGGATAAGGATGAATTTAGAGGAGCAGAGCAGAATTTAGGCGCTTTAGAACATAAAGAAGTATGTAGGGCTTCTCACATGCGCCCGAAAATTGGAGAGTTTAGCAGAAAAAAACTATAATTTGAGTCAAACAGAACAGCAGTGAACAGCATTCCTTCTCAAAAGGAATCATTTTGGTCCAAAAGCAGATTTAAAAAAAGCTGCTATTAAGAGGATTTGGGAGTGACGGGGTGTGCAATTTAAGGGGCAAGTTGAGATTTTAGTTTTTAATTGGGTGCTTTAAGGTATTAGTCGAGGAAAATATGTTTCTTGATTTGTCCAACCAGCCTGTGTTGTTGAGCTGCAACTGCAAAACCTTGATTTCACAGGTGCTACGCTAACAAGCTTGAAGCTCACCCTCCAGCATGACAGGTAACTCATGATGAGGAGGAAAGGTCCAATTAAAAGTCAGCATGTCAAGGTTTCATTAAAGTGCTTTGTGATTTGTTTAGGAGTTTCCATGAGACTCCTGCTGTACTCCGCTCCCCTGTCGCCAGGAGCAGAGGAAGGGAAAGCAGCGATACCCACGGTGTGATGAGGCTCCGCAGGGGGCCTCGAGCTCATCAGACCCCCATAGAACATCATACACCTGGACCTGTGCCACACTTTAGATGAAAATAACACCCGAGGGAAATACGGAAGACTTTCAATATTCCCTCTGAATCCTCCCTTCCTGAGGTTCACAGTCTTCCTCCCAGTATTGCTTTCGACCGTTAAGATAAGAGTCCCTCACCCTGCGGCTGTTTTTCTTCCACCTATCACGCCGTCTACGTCCCTCACTCCAAACGGCACACACAGGGGTCAGGACAGCCCAGCTGTGTGATAGATAGCGGAGTCATTTGTGACCTTGCAGCAGAAACCACACCCTCTGTCCTCCATTTCTATAGATACATGTGTATGTGAAAGGGAAAGGGAGAAAAACAGAACAGTGTGTGTGAAGGAGTTTAAACGGCAGGTCAGTCTGCGTTAAAATGTTTCCTGTGTTGCCCCTTGGGTCAGGAGTAGCACTGCTCTCACTGTTTTCTAATGTGACACCAACTATAGACTCCATGAGCAAATCGCAGAAAATTTCAGTTTCATTTTAATGGAAACTTGTGGTTAAGCACCTAAATGTGACTTTTGAGACAAGTTTTATTTTTTGATTAACTTTTTGATTTTCTGTTTGCAGTGAAATTACCTTGACGTTCAGGTTTGCACCTTCCCTTCATTAGCTACACTAGTCGTTCTGCTGATTTACCAGAATAAAGTCAAAATATGTAGACAAAGCACTTCAGATTTTCCTTCTCAATTTCAAAGATCTGTGGGAGTATATAATTACCTACCAACTTTTGTGGTAGGCAATTACATGAAAAATATTTTTTCTAGCCAAAACATGATATTTTAAAAGCATAACTGAAGATATTCATTTCTATTTTTATATTATGAAACTACTTCTAAAATTTTATATGCAAAATAAAAAAGGAGGTGTAAATCATGCATGACAAAAAAATACTACTGTCATTACTAAATGTATATAAAACTTAAAAATATATTTTTAATATGAAAGCTGACGGAAAAAATTGCACTGAAAAAAAAACAAGATTTTGCAATTATACTCACTGAGAAATTAAAATGTTCATTTAAACTTAAGCAAAAACAAATGATTATATCTTCTAGAATCAACCAGCCCTAACCTAGCCAGTATAGCTTCTACATAAAATCTTGACTTCTTTAACTTAAAAGCTAGAAGTTCTTTATATGACGTTAAAAAAAACACTTAGCAATTTTATGAAATAAGATCAAATTATAGAGTCATATAATGAGTAAATCAAAAAGTAAGAGTATAATTTCACAGGATTGTTCCCCATCAATTTAATATGTGTAACATGGGTGAGATTAACATCATGGTACATATTGGATACTCTAAATAACTCAATTTCAGCCATATAACTTTAAAAAAACAGAACATGTAACTAAAAAGAATTGGCTATTTAAAAAAAAACTATGTTGGCATAAAATGTGCTCTTAATGTACACAACAGCAAAACATAATTTAATAAAACATTTAATTGCATTAGTGGAGCGCTCATCTGCTCGGCTAACTGGGCACACAATGACGCACTGTTTCCCCCTGCATGGTCATTCAAAGAGATTACAAGCGCTGCAGGACATAGGTGTTTCATGCTTTAAGTCTGCAGCCACAGGGCAAGCCTGAAAACCACTTTGATTGCACTCGGTTTTGTGGAGTTGTTCAGACCACCCTGGGGTGCCTGCCATAGAAAAGATTTTGAAAATGGCTGACAGGTTCCTTTGAAATCTTGCGAGTTATACCCCAGCGCAGCAAACTGTCACGCATTGCTGAGCACATGACAAAACGCAGTAACATATCTCCGTTTTATCACCCTGCCGTCTTCTAATTTTCATTTTGCCTCTATTTATTGAGCTAATTTGGTGACTCTGGGTGTCCCAGACTCTGATTTATTAGTGGAGTCTGACTAGTGGCCGTGGACTCAGGACCTTTGTGAAATTACAGCGAGAGGACAAGGATAATGAAACGCTTGCTGCCAGAGTTTCACTGGGTCCTCTAAACGGGCTTAGGTGGAGACAAAGAGTGCAAGAACACATTCACCTTTCCAAGGAGGATTTGAAATTAAAAATAATAACAATAATAATCTGTTACGAGGTCTCAGTCAATTTCTACCCAACACAAACCTTCGCTTTTGATCATAAAAAAAGCATCACAGCTAGATAAAGCCGCCTATAAATAAGCACACAGGTGCCGTTTGAAGGCTCTCAAAGTGACAAGGCTGACTGTAGACGAATCTGAAATATGTTGCAAGTCTTCACGTAAAGAAAATATGTGACAGCATGCTTCAGATAAAGAAGTCACACATGCCAACCCTTTTGTCAACAAACACTGCGGCTCAGCTGGCTTCCTCCTGTAACAATAGGAAGCATCAAAACATGTCAAGTAACGAAAGGCTGTGAGCTGAAGTGACTGACCATTATCTAGTCAGTGAGCAGGAAAAAAAGGGAATGTCTTCCAAAGGGACGGCCCAAACAGTAAATTGGTCCATCACCACACCATGAAGCAGTCTATACTCCAAAATGCCTCCTCACTTGAAGCTTTTTCCCTTAAATAGAACTATCGAGTCATCAATTAAATGTCTCCATGTCAACAAAAAAAAGAGGTCTGAAACCTGAAAGCAGAGAAGGCCTAAGTGTTTCTCCGAACAGACTCAAGGAATCTAAAGATCTCTTTCCATTCATCACATCACTCCTTTTTTACTGCTCAACATTAAAAGTGAGAGGGGGGAAAAAAAAATCACAGATTCCTAAAATGCACTCAGGCTAGCTTTGGACTTTTGCATAAAACAAACAAGACAAATGAAGGATATTGTTGAAAACAAGAGTGTACTAAATCCTTTACTCTTAAAATAGTGTTAGGTTTTAATATTAAGTCAGCCTGAGAAATGGCCACCCTCCGTCTCCATTTGTGACTTTTACTTTAAATAAGAAAAGCAGTATTTTTTGAGTTGTCATGTTATGTTGGAAATGCCAGCTAATAAAGACTGGTCAACAACACCTGGCTGAAAAAGCATTAGAAAAGTTGCTAATGACTCTAAAGTTAGCATCTGCTTTGTGGCTTATTATTAGCTCTCGGCATGGGTGGGAAGAGAGTCTCATGGTTTGATAAACTTGGGCAAAATTACCATGGTTTCTCATTCAAGTAAAAGTTGCAAACAAAATTACATAAGATGATTTTATTACTTAGGCAATAATTACTCCAATTTCTGCACAAAATAAAAATGTTATGCTAAATTATACACCTAAACAAAAGTATTTAAAGTAAACATTCTTGATGCTAGACTTGATGTTAGATCTTACTGTAATCTTGGATTTTATAGGGCAGCAGTAATTAGCAAATACTTGGTGATAATGCTAGCCTGCTGAGCTCATCATACAAACTACTTTTCAGTGCAATGTTCCTAAGAATGGTGTTAAAGGCTTCATAAAGGAGCGATGTTTTAATGACTTTCTGAAGGCAGTGTCTTAGAGAGCAAGACTTTCTTAACGAGACAAAGGCCTAATTCCAAGGCGCTAAATAAAGTCATTTTTCTTTTATGAAATATTTGATACATACAGCATTTTTATAACAAGTGAGGGTAACTTAGTTATTTGATTGTGCTATTAAAAAATAATACTGTGTGGCTGGAAAACACATAATATTGCTTTTTTAAAACAACATTACTCCGGGGCATCAAGTGGTGCTGCCAGAATTTCACTGGAATCTCGAAATCGGCTTTGATGGGGACCAAATATCATGAATCATCTCACGTTGGGAGGTACATGTATCGCTACAGGCCTAGCAGAGAAACATAGTTACCTTATGTTGTGCTAGCAAGAATAAAACAGAAGTGATTACACGTAACGGCCTTTAAAAAAACCACAAGACATCAGCTTAAAACCCATTTGGGACATTTGATAATAAACCACATGATTTTTTCACCCATCTGTTCATAAACCAAGCTTAATCACTTATTTCAAAAACAATGCAGCCTCACTGGTGCACATGTTTTTCAATCATTCTAGCTGCTCATCACCTTTTAGGCTTTTGCTGAGTCTAATAATGTAGATACCAGTAGACAGACTTATCGAAAAACCAAAAGAAAAACAAAGACTAGGAGTTTCAGGGAGAGAAGAGCTGTGGCAGAGTAGTCCGGAAGTAGAAACAACACCAGGAGGTCCAGCGTCTGGATGCAGGCAGCCAAAGAGTAGTGTTGCCGTGACAACAGTGATGCCGTGCTGATGATTATAGCCGAGCAGCTTGCAGCCAGAACTCGACAAACACTGTCTGTATATGTAATATATTTATTCAGCTGCACTGCATATCAAATGAAAAATCTTTTTTTCTATGACATCATTCCTCTCTGTCATTCGGAACAAACAGTGTGCACCTTCTTCTGAGGCACTGCTAAAACTGACAGACCAGCTGCTCACCTAAAACACAGTGGGATCTGATCAATACAGCAACGGTAAGCAGAGAATGTGGCCACTGTGGTCTCCCACATTGACAGAAATAATGGATCAGCTTTTGGGTCACAGTGGACTCATTGTACCAGCAGCATGACCACTGAGGTTTCCTGCCTCTGCACCTCTTTGTTTCAAGTCTTTTAATTAAAGAGCTGGGCAAGAGAATTCCCTAACAGGCTTAGCTATTGGCAGCCCTGCAACCAGGACTGATTGTTCAATTCAGTATTTAGTCAGTAAAGCTTTGTGTGACCAACACATAGTGCTTTAATTCGTCAGGGTGTCAGGCCCTTGTGTGTGTTACCGCATCAGAGCGGGATTCGCAATTAAAGGCATCGGCCTTGAACTGAGGCGGGGGAAAAGGCAGGTGTTTGCCTAAAATACTTGAGAGTGTGTTTCAGCTGAATGCTCTGATGAGCTTTCACTGATCTGATGTGGACCAATCCAGAGTCCCTTCCTCTTCCGCTGCATCAGCTGGTGATTTCTGAGCACATAGCCACTGCAGCATCCTACCTCCTCCTCCTCCTCCTACTCGATCTCTCCTCTCCTCCCCCACTCTCCTTCAACCCCTCTCCACCTGCTTTTAAATGCATGGTGCTGCCCTGACAAGCCAAACCAGTCTGTGCATGCAGCATCACTCCTCTCCGTCCCTTCCAGAAGGAGACAAGATTGGAGTGAGCGAGCAAAGCCCCTCTGCTGCACACAGCAGCACCAATAGCTGATTGAGAGATAAGAGGCAACCTGAATCAGGATGGCTCAAGGTATCCAGTGGGAGAGAGAGAGAAATAAACACAGGCCTCTGCAAACACAAACCCCACAAAGTAGGAACTGGGCCAGAATCCTAAAATCTAAAAACAGATGCTTGGATCATTCAACTTGTTCTTCTACAAGAGAATCGATAAGGATCAGAGGCTGTTTCTTGTAGCAAATATATGCAGCACCACTGCATGATGCATGGAGGAGGTGGACACAACCTACACAGACATCCTGTGTCTTCATAAAGCCCCACATGACCCGTGTCTGCTGTACATTTTGGCTGTTTCGTAACAATCCACACTAGTCATCTCAGTAGCCTCAGCTGGATTAAATCCTCTCTGATGCTGTGCTGAACAGGCCCAGCATTACCGACACAACCTCTGATGGAAGAGTAAAGACGGGAGGAGCAGGGGGGGGGGGTGGTTGCAACCTATATCAGCTCCATAAATAACAGCAATGTGAAGCACAGCAATATAAACCACTAAACGCTTCAAAGCTACCAATACATCACTCCCTTTGCGCACAGGATGCAGCGCCCTGCCTGCCTGCTTGCAACAATAGGCCTGTGCATATTTTTTTTCCTTCATAAACGCATATACGGATGTCGGCGGATAGCATAAAGCTAAGTCGGGCCTTTGTCCGATGATGCTGGATGAGTGCGTCTCAGAGGTGACACATCAGGCACGCATGCATGCGTGATTCCGCGCGAATTAAAGCCGTTTGGGTCATGGTGTTGTGCGCAAAATCGTCCGTTCGTCCCCCGCATCACTTCGGGTTACAGATCGGGGTCAGGAGAATAACCACAATGCATTGTGTCCGGCGTCCACCACTGCTTCTCTGGATAGATCTGTTTATGTCTTTCCACCCAACAACAATCTGATAATTTAGTCAACAATGGCTGGTGATTAGACAAACCTCAAAGCCCCTTGTGGAGTCACATGCCTCTGTCTGCCTCTACAATAATACAGCCTCATTTATCCCGCTACCTAACGCATTTTTATCTGCAGAAATTGTTTAAAAAAAAAAAGGCGACCGTTTACATCCCCTGAACAAATAAATGACATCATCGCCTGAAAGCCACACAACCAAAAGGGGGGAGTGAAGGAAGCTTCGTAAATAAAACATAGCGAGTTGGGGCGCAGTGATTCTACTGTTTTCTATGGCTTCCTCTCTCTCTCCGTCTGTTTTCCCCAGCATTACTCGCATTCACTCACCAGGTTCAGCACCGTCTCCACGATGTCCCGGTTGCTAACCTCCCCAACCTGGATCAGGCCCACCAGCACGGCGAATTTCATCTGGATATTCCTAATCGGAACCGCGGGGTTGATCACCCCGGCCGGGAGAACCATAGAGCCGGCCGCAGACACCATCTTTTCCCCGGTGGAGCCGGAGCCAGCGCCCGCGGCGACCTGCTGCTGCTGCGGCGGCGGCGGCTGAGCGGAGGAGCCCGCCGGCGGAGGAGGAAGAGGGGGATGCGAGTCTTGGTCTGTGTCCGTGAGCGAGGAAGCAGAGCCCGGTGGTGCTGAAACCGGCGTCTCGCTCGACATTTCCCCTTGGAAAACAGGGAGGAGAGGAGCGGTCGCCGCTGTCTCTCACACCTGCTTTACAAGCTCGGGCGTCTGCTGTTGTTCAAAAACCATCCACTGAGGAATAAAAAGAAAAGAAAAAAAGAAAGAAAGAAAAAAAAGAAAAAGAAAACAAGAAGCCCGGTGTTTTAAAAAAAATCCTCTGAATTCACCTTATCCACCTGAAAACATGTAGGGATGCATAAGGCTAGAGGAAAAAAACTACAGCGCCTTGACAGAAGCCTATGTTCCTATCTCTCTTTCTCTCTTCTGTCTCCCCCTCTCATTGGCAGGTTGCAGTCAGTGCGGTGATTATGGCAAGGCGACATATCATATAATTTGAATTCTCCCTACATTTCAGCCACAGCCAAGGCAGGTCGCACCACTGAACAATCCAAAGAAGTTTCAGATGTCTCGGAAAACATGTCTGAAAATACAGAACCAATGAACTGCCAAGGCAGGATTTTATTAACAGTTGCAAGTTGAATCTATAAAGAATAAAACCAAGCAAATTTATGTTCAGCAACAGTTTAAAATTGATTATATGGCTTAGTTCTCAGATTCTAACTCTACATGAATATTCCAGTCAAACTGATGGAGTCTGTCTTGACCACACAAATTGTATTTACATGTTGTTTTACAATATGACTAAATATAATGTGTCAGAATAGAAGCTTCCTATTTTCTAAAAAGAGTTTTTTTTTTTTTTAAGGAATATTAACTGCAATCATGCATCTTCAAATATAAAATACTTAGACTAGTCAAACATAATCTGGATGGTCCTAACATAACAGATGTAATATAAAACTGAATTTAAAACTTGTGGTACCTTTGATTTCAGTTCTTCTATCTCTGTTATTTCCTTTGCAGATTGTTTTTTTGGTTACATGTGGGGAGACAGAAGGAGAGGCAGGACTGAAGCAAGATCTGCCACAATTGTTCATATTTATAGTCTGGCTTTGTCAATAATTCCAAACTATTAATCTGAAGTTCATAATTTCCATTTATCAATGTTAATTAAGGTTAAATAGTTCAATCTAGGTTGTTAAATATTGGCACTCGGATACGCATCGCTATATGTGAATTCCATATGTGAATAAACAATCTTGGTTTTGTTAATGTGCAATGTGATATGGTAAACTTTCAAATTGCTGTTCTCTTTTCAGCAATAACTACATTTATAATGACAGGAAAGTCAGATATTGCACCATTTTTTTACTTTCATATTTTTGATGTCTGCTAAGAATCAGAACCTGGTCTGCATCCACAAAACAGCCGCAGTTTTAACTTTAATGCTAAGAGATAGCATTTCAGTTTGCATAGTTTACAAAGAACGTGGAAATGAAGTAAATCAGGAATGTACTAAACTGATGTGTACAACATCAGTGTAGTTAATTGGTACACACCAATTAACTACTTGTGGTTTTTATAAACTTTACCACTTGTTTCTACATGAAAATGTTTCACCTAAAAATCACTCACCAATAACCACTCAATGTGAAAAGTGAAAAGGTTTGATATCAGTAAAATGATGCTCAATAAAAGTCCATCAAGTTAAAAAGAAAAACTGCATTATCTAACTGCACAGCACTGACACCTTAACTTTATGTTAAAATGATTTATTTTGCTAAATAAATGATCTTTTTCCATTATATCCTACCTATATAACAGTAGCATCTTGGTTTGATGCAAATCTTAATAGGAAAACTCATATTTTCCCACTTCATAATCTCATTCACACGTCATCAAAAGTTATAAGGAGCTGATGTGGAAGTGTCTGCGAAACGTGTCCAGTGTTGCCAATAAATCTTAAAACTGAGGAGCATTTTGGTTTTTTCGGTAGGGATTTGTTTATTTTCTTATTTTTATTTTGTAAATATCTTCGACCAAGCCAGTGAACAGATTTTCACTTGAGATTTTTTGTTTGTTTGTTTCATTTGAATGATTTTGACATTAATTTCAAATCTTACAAATAAAACACAGTACCCATCAGACTCAGGTGACTAGCACTACTATCTCTAAAATAATACGGAGGCGGGAGTTTGATTATATGCTACAATTACCTTCCATAAATGGGTCCATGTTGACGCCCCCTGTGTGCGGCATGCGCACTTCAAGGCTCCCTGGGAGGGTACTGAAGCAGAATAACATGGAGCCATCCATGCATGGGTTCATGTAGAGCACAGACCAGCAAGGAAAGGTTTGGTTTGTGTTATGACTTTTAAAATACATTTACTTAATAAATAGTTATTGATTGTTCAGGCAAAAAACTGTAACACAGAATGGGAAAATAACCAAACAATTACTCAGTTGGGGCGAGTGCAGGGGGGCAATTCAGGTGGAGTTCAGTTTAGGGCGTGTGATTTCCAGGCAGAGACTGTTTATATATTTAAAGGCAGAATGGAATCTGACTACTCTGAAGCCCAGTTATTTTGCACACAGATGCAGTCAGCAAAGTTTATCACATAAAAATATATTTTGACCTTCACTTTGGATTACAATTGTGTAATACAATTAAAAGTGGAAACAAAAAAACAAAAGATCTTTTTTTTTTGTAATTTTGTCAAAACTTGCATTTATCAAAATAGTAATTTATTGTTGGCCAATTTAAACTGTCTCTTTAAAACAATACTGGCATGCCTAGGAATTTTATATGTTTTTATATGTTTTTTTTATATTTGTATTCTTCCTTCCATCTATTTTCTTACACCCTTGTCCCTTGTGGGGTAGGGTGGGGTGCTGGTGCCTTTCCCCAGCGAGACTTTTCGAGCGAGAGGCGGGGTTCACTATGGACTGGCTGCCAGTTCATCGCAGGGCAACACAGAGACAGACAGGACAAACAACCATGTGCTCACACCTAAGGAGAATTCACAGACCAATTAACAGTCATGTTTATGGAGGAAGCCAGAGTACCTGCAGAGAACCCACACATGCACAGGGAAAACATGCAAACTGTATTCTCTTTTATTTAAATTTTTTTAACAAATTTTTATTGTTAAAAACATTTGATTAACATCCATGTGGGCTATGTTGGCCTTGTGAAATGTAAAGCATTTCCCAAAACATTCACATTATTTATTTCTTCTACAAAAATATGCAAAATTTAAAGGTAAACAAATGAAGCTAAACTGAGGTTTCTGGGTTTTTTTTGTGTGTTTTTTTTTTATTTGTTTCACCATACAGTTACAGGCAATTCTACCAAACACAAAGGAAATGTAAATTTCTGATTTTCAAGCAATTAATTACAGAAAATCGAAGTGTTACGATTCTTCATTTGTAAATTTTTTGTGTATGCAAATAAAGATTCAGCGGTACTTGGCATCTTTGAACATTAACTAACAGGTAAAGCAAAATAATATCCCACTAACTCTCCATGTTGGCTACACAGGCCATAAAGTCGGCAACCTATGTGTGTGTACATAAGGCTGTTTTGTGCACCATGTGCTCTTCAACAGGGCACATCTGCTGGGTAGGATTTGCTTTAACAAGGAGGTTATGAGGGCTGATTTGTTTTTCTCTCTGTGCCTGTCTGTGTTTGTTGGAGTGTATTTTCATACAGGCAGATATGTCTCTTTCATGCATCCCTCCTTATCTTTTTGAATTACTGACCGCTGACAAGGGCATTATAGCCGGCTTATAGCTTTTGCACTTTATATATGCGTGTGTGTGTGTGTGTGTGTGTGTGTGTGTGTGTGCGTGCGTGTGTGTGTGTTTCATGTGTGTGACCAAGTTACGTCATTAGTGAACTTCACAGATGAGCAGAGATCATCTCATTTTCTCCTCAGCCCCAATCTTCAACGTAGGAGAAACTGAGGGAGACAATCACACACTCTGCTCAGCACACATCTGCTACACACTTCCCCTCACACCTCCAAGAAGCTATTTCTCAAACTAACACATGGCATGTAGCTCTCATTCACGCTCACACTTGGATTCACACACATGTGCACAAGCACAGTGGCAGGTTCCCTCACACACAAACACATTCTTCTTTGTTTCCAGACAAAGGCTCTCCTCTGCAGCTCTGTCATGACTCTACAAAGGACTCCATCATGAGAGAAAGTGGATTCCGACTAGCGGCTGGATGAAAAGCATCAGCGTTGTTCAACCTTCTTGCTTTTCTTAATCTCCCGTTTGTCTTCTGCATCATGTCTTTCCTTTCTAGATGTGCTGCCCTTGCAGTCAGGAAGGTATTTGTCTTCCATTTTATCTTGCAGCATCTTTCAGCATAATGCTGGAGCTTCTGAGAAGAGGAGGACTTGGCGAGCATCATGCAGATCAGAGGTGACACATGTCAGAAAAGATTTGATGAGTGGAGGAGATGCATTAAATGCATTTGACTGGTCATTATTTTATTAACATGAAACAGCTAACTAGATTTCCAGAGCTGAAATGTAAAATTGTAACTTCCAGATTGGCTGTTGTTAGGATACAGAGATAAACAGAGATTACCTCAGACAGTGATGGAAACGCAGGTAATAACTTCCTGTTTTCACAGACAAATGTGAGTCATCAGCAAGATGGCTGTGAGTTAGTGCGTCCATTTGCACTCTGGTGTGCAATTTGTGTCGATATTTGTCTGTGTGTGAGAGGGAGAGTGCGATAAAGACGAGAAATGCTCTGATTACTGAAGTGAAAAAAACATCAATTTTCTGGGACTTCCTGCAATTTGTCAGCAAAGTAATTACATATAATTTTGAAGAATTTGTTACCTGATAATTATCCACTCGAACACATTAGCTGACGTATGGTAAAAACATACATTGAGCTTTAATTCTTCATGTCCATTTTATTTGGTTATTGCAGTTTTCCATTTCTTTGTTAGCCCTGCAGCTAATGCATTGCTATCCTAATTTGAGTTTGATTTATTCCTACATGTTTACACTTTTCAGATAATGAAAGAAGGAAGAAAACAAAACAAAAACATCTGTAAAATGTGAATTTATGAAGAGAAAAAAATTCAAACCAATCTTGTCCCATTTCAAAAAGTTATGACCCCCAAACCTAACTTCAGCTTGTGTCATCAGCTACCATCAGGGGTTCAACTACAGTGTTTTCTGAACGACATTTTGTTTTNTCAATCTAGGTTGTTAAATATTGGCACTCGGATACGCATCGCTATATGTGAATTCCATATGTGAATAAACAATCTTGGTTTTGTTAATGTGCAATGTGATATGGTAAACTTTCAAATTGCTGTTCTCTTTTCAGCAATAACTACATTTATAATGACAGGAAAGTCAGATATTGCACCATTTTTTTACTTTCATATTTTTGATGTCTGCTAAGAATCAGAACCTGGTCTGCATCCACAAAACAGCCGCAGTTTTAACTTTAATGCTAAGAGATAGCATTTCAGTTTGCATAGTTTACAAAGAACGTGGAAATGAAGTAAATCAGGAATGTACTAAACTGATGTGTACAACATCAGTGTAGTTAATTGGTACACACCAATTAACTACTTGTGGTTTTTATAAACTTTACCACTTGTTTCTACATGAAAATGTTTCACCTAAAAATCACTCACCAATAACCACTCAATGTGAAAAGTGAAAAGGTTTGATATCAGTAAAATGATGCTCAATAAAAGTCCATCAAGTTAAAAAGAAAAACTGCATTATCTAACTGCACAGCACTGACACCTTAACTTTATGTTAAAATGATTTATTTTGCTAAATAAATGATCTTTTTCCATTATATCCTACCTATATAACAGTAGCATCTTGGTTTGATGCAAATCTTAATAGGAAAACTCATATTTTCCCACTTCATAATCTCATTCACACGTCATCAAAAGTTATAAGGAGCTGATGTGGAAGTGTCTGCGAAACGTGTCCAGTGTTGCCAATAAATCTTAAAACTGAGGAGCATTTTGGTTTTTTCGGTAGGGATTTGTTTATTTTCTTATTTTTATTTTGTAAATATCTTCGACCAAGCCAGTGAACAGATTTTCACTTGAGATTTTTTGTTTGTTTGTTTCATTTGAATGATTTTGACATTAATTTCAAATCTTACAAATAAAACACAGTACCCATCAGACTCAGGTGACTAGCACTACTATCTCTAAAATAATACGGAGGCGGGAGTTTGATTATATGCTACAATTACCTTCCATAAATGGGTCCATGTTGACGCCCCCTGTGTGCGGCATGCGCACTTCAAGGCTCCCTGGGAGGGTACTGAAGCAGAATAACATGGAGCCATCCATGCATGGGTTCATGTAGAGCACAGACCAGCAAGGAAAGGTTTGGTTTGTGTTATGACTTTTAAAATACATTTACTTAATAAATAGTTATTGATTGTTCAGGCAAAAAACTGTAACACAGAATGGGAAAATAACCAAACAATTACTCAGTTGGGGCGAGTGCAGGGGGGCAATTCAGGTGGAGTTCAGTTTAGGGCGTGTGATTTCCAGGCAGAGACTGTTTATATATTTAAAGGCAGAATGGAATCTGACTACTCTGAAGCCCAGTTATTTTGCACACAGATGCAGTCAGCAAAGTTTATCACATAAAAATATATTTTGACCTTCACTTTGGATTACAATTGTGTAATACAATTAAAAGTGGAAACAAAAAAACAAAAGATCTTTTTTTTTTGTAATTTTGTCAAAACTTGCATTTATCAAAATAGTAATTTATTGTTGGCCAATTTAAACTGTCTCTTTAAAACAATACTGGCATGCCTAGGAATTTTATATGTTTTTATATGTTTTTTTTATATTTGTATTCTTCCTTCCATCTATTTTCTTACACCCTTGTCCCTTGTGGGGTAGGGTGGGGTGCTGGTGCCTTTCCCCAGCGAGACTTTTCGAGCGAGAGGCGGGGTTCACTATGGACTGGCTGCCAGTTCATCGCAGGGCAACACAGAGACAGACAGGACAAACAACCATGTGCTCACACCTAAGGAGAATTCACAGACCAATTAACAGTCATGTTTATGGAGGAAGCCAGAGTACCTGCAGAGAACCCACACATGCACAGGGAAAACATGCAAACTGTATTCTCTTTTATTTAAATTTTTTTAACAAATTTTTATTGTTAAAAACATTTGATTAACATCCATGTGGGCTATGTTGGCCTTGTGAAATGTAAAGCATTTCCCAAAACATTCACATTATTTATTTCTTCTACAAAAATATGCAAAATTTAAAGGTAAACAAATGAAGCTAAACTGAGGTTTCTGGGTTTTTTTTGTGTGTTTTTTTTTTATTTGTTTCACCATACAGTTACAGGCAATTCTACCAAACACAAAGGAAATGTAAATTTCTGATTTTCAAGCAATTAATTACAGAAAATCGAAGTGTTACGATTCTTCATTTGTAAATTTTTTGTGTATGCAAATAAAGATTCAGCGGTACTTGGCATCTTTGAACATTAACTAACAGGTAAAGCAAAATAATATCCCACTAACTCTCCATGTTGGCTACACAGGCCATAAAGTCGGCAACCTATGTGTGTGTACATAAGGCTGTTTTGTGCACCATGTGCTCTTCAACAGGGCACATCTGCTGGGTAGGATTTGCTTTAACAAGGAGGTTATGAGGGCTGATTTGTTTTTCTCTCTGTGCCTGTCTGTGTTTGTTGGAGTGTATTTTCATACAGGCAGATATGTCTCTTTCATGCATCCCTCCTTATCTTTTTGAATTACTGACCGCTGACAAGGGCATTATAGCCGGCTTATAGCTTTTGCACTTTATATATGCGTGTGTGTGTGTGTGTGTGTGTGTGTGTGTGTGTGCGTGCGTGTGTGTGTGTTTCATGTGTGTGACCAAGTTACGTCATTAGTGAACTTCACAGATGAGCAGAGATCATCTCATTTTCTCCTCAGCCCCAATCTTCAACGTAGGAGAAACTGAGGGAGACAATCACACACTCTGCTCAGCACACATCTGCTACACACTTCCCCTCACACCTCCAAGAAGCTATTTCTCAAACTAACACATGGCATGTAGCTCTCATTCACGCTCACACTTGGATTCACACACATGTGCACAAGCACAGTGGCAGGTTCCCTCACACACAAACACATTCTTCTTTGTTTCCAGACAAAGGCTCTCCTCTGCAGCTCTGTCATGACTCTACAAAGGACTCCATCATGAGAGAAAGTGGATTCCGACTAGCGGCTGGATGAAAAGCATCAGCGTTGTTCAACCTTCTTGCTTTTCTTAATCTCCCGTTTGTCTTCTGCATCATGTCTTTCCTTTCTAGATGTGCTGCCCTTGCAGTCAGGAAGGTATTTGTCTTCCATTTTATCTTGCAGCATCTTTCAGCATAATGCTGGAGCTTCTGAGAAGAGGAGGACTTGGCGAGCATCATGCAGATCAGAGGTGACACATGTCAGAAAAGATTTGATGAGTGGAGGAGATGCATTAAATGCATTTGACTGGTCATTATTTTATTAACATGAAACAGCTAACTAGATTTCCAGAGCTGAAATGTAAAATTGTAACTTCCAGATTGGCTGTTGTTAGGATACAGAGATAAACAGAGATTACCTCAGACAGTGATGGAAACGCAGGTAATAACTTCCTGTTTTCACAGACAAATGTGAGTCATCAGCAAGATGGCTGTGAGTTAGTGCGTCCATTTGCACTCTGGTGTGCAATTTGTGTCGATATTTGTCTGTGTGTGAGAGGGAGAGTGCGATAAAGACGAGAAATGCTCTGATTACTGAAGTGAAAAAAACATCAATTTTCTGGGACTTCCTGCAATTTGTCAGCAAAGTAATTACATATAATTTTGAAGAATTTGTTACCTGATAATTATCCACTCGAACACATTAGCTGACGTATGGTAAAAACATACATTGAGCTTTAATTCTTCATGTCCATTTTATTTGGTTATTGCAGTTTTCCATTTCTTTGTTAGCCCTGCAGCTAATGCATTGCTATCCTAATTTGAGTTTGATTTATTCCTACATGTTTACACTTTTCAGATAATGAAAGAAGGAAGAAAACAAAACAAAAACATCTGTAAAATGTGAATTTATGAAGAGAAAAAAATTCAAACCAATCTTGTCCCATTTCAAAAAGTTATGACCCCCAAACCTAACTTCAGCTTGTGTCATCAGCTACCATCAGGGGTTCAACTACAGTGTTTTCTGAACGACATTTTGTTTTACATACTTTTCAATTATTTAGACTTTTATTTTGTCAGATCACAAATGTTTTTCCCAAAAGTCTTGGGCATCATCATCAAGATGTTTTTTGTTGTTTGGTGAAATTTTTTTTTTTTTTTTTTTTACCTCTGGTCTCTTGTTTCAAGGTAATGGGTGTCGTATTTGCATAGTATTTTTCTTATTGTTGAATCATGAACTTTGACCTTCACAGATACAAATGAGGTCTGCGGACCTCTAGACGTTGTTCTGGGAGTTTTGCAATGTTGTGGGTGAATCATTGAAACAGTAATGTGGCGGAGACCATCAGCCCTGATCTGTGTTTTCATCACTTATGGAGAATGACTCTGTGGTTTGAGGACAATTACTTTTACTAGGTTTGTATGGAAACTGTTTCACCTTGATAGAAGAGATAACCACAAGAGATCTACTTTTTGTAAAAGGTCTGATATTAGAAGTTATGCGATTATCTGAAACATGTGAATGTATCATATAAGGGGATCAAAAATGTATTCACAGCCCCTTAACATCTGATCCTCACCTATGGTCAAGAGCTGTAGACTGTGGCTGATCCAAGTAACTGAAATGTCCGGCTTAGATCAGCCTGAAAGATGAGGTCTTCTGACTTGACTTGATTGAATGGATAAATGTAACAGTAGAATAATCAAGCTTTCCAGATAACAAAACTGAAACACAGTTTGACTGTGGTTAGTTTATCAGCACTTGTATTACATCGATATGGAGCGTTTCCTGTGATTGAAGGGTCCTGGAATTAGCTCAGCATGTATGACTAGGCATTTCCAATATCTGTAAAGTTAAAGATTTTTTTTTTCCTGTAAACAAAGCAAGAAAAGTCCACATTCTGACAGTATTAGAAAAGATTGGAAAAGATTTTCTAATTGGCCTAATTTTTTTTTTTTTTTAGATCTTCTAATCCTGGGGACTAAATACTTGCTCTGATTTGGTTACATTGATGGAATCACTGTTTGTTTGGCACAGGTGGTCTTATTAAAACAGGTCACAAAGGACTTTAAAAAGCAGCTTAGTTGAATTTGCATGGTAGGCACAGCTGCATTGTTTCCAAGCAGCCTATTTGAAATCTTACATCTTCTGCAAAGTTCAACATTTTAAGGATAATGCTCTCCACTTTAGTTTATACAGATCGCTTCCTTTTAAAACCCAATAAACAAATTCAGAGAGGGACATTCTCAAAACAGTAGATGGTTAGACAAAATTTCTTAATAAGCACACAATTCCTTATTTAAATAATTTAAATGCTGAGTTTGTTGTTATACAACCCTGACCTGTTAAATTATCAAGTAAGAGACTCCCTGGGCTTTGATTAAGGTCTGGGTTATCTCACTGTTTTGCAACATTGACCACGTTTCTATAAATTACTCAACTGGGATTACATATGCTTTGAGATTCGACAGAAAAGCTTATGAATTACATACTTCCCACTACTGAGTAAGCAAGGCCAGTTCTCACCAGAGAGCAGTGGACGTTAGACAAATTAATCTGCTTTTCTCCGCTTGTGAGCATTCTTCATAAGTATTTCTGACAGCATTGAAGCACGGCTCAGTGTCTTTAGCCCCACGGAGCCTCAGCTCCCTGATGAGTCCGATATTAATGTTGGCAAACTCCCAGAAGTTTATTAAAAATCCCCCTCGATATTTAGAGATTCCCAAAGATATTACATCTGTCATGCTGAATTCCTGCTGATCCTCCTTACAGCTGAAAGCACAGCACAACCGTAGATTATTATGGGATGTTTGGAGGCTTTTGAATAGAGGAATATTGAATATGGATGTTTTACTAAATGAGAGAGTGAGCGTCAGAGGCAGTGGGATAAAAAGATACTCAGCAGACGACATGTCTAAAAACTGAGAACAACTGCGTTGTGTTGTGTTCACAGATTTTATTTGAGAATATCACTGCAAAAACACAAAATCATACCAACTAATTCTGGGCTAGTCTCGGTACACTTGAGACGAGAAAAACTAACATGGAAGTAACTTTTCAGCAAAATATAAGACCTTAAGAACAATTTCTTAATATTGATGAAAAAGAATTTGTTCATTTGGCAGATAATTTCACTTATAACACCAAAATTTTATTGCACAAATATGCAATATCAATTACTCTTTATGTCCAGCCACAAATTTTTTTATGGGATTGCATTCAGTGATAAAAGGTTCAGTTAATTTGCTGTCTTTCAGTTGACTTCTCATGCCGAACCCAATGAAAATCTTGCAGTGAATCCATTACTTGGACACAGTTTTCTGATAGTCATTGTTGTCCAACACATGTTAACGTTTCTGTAAGCATCTTTACTGATGCATTTTTACCCTGAAAAATAGAAATAAAGCACTAAAATTAAACATAAAAATTCCAAAGTAGTGACAAGCAAAGACAGATGACTCTAGCAAACATTTTCCTTGTTTCTTTTTCTGCTATTCCCTAGTTGAGTAATGATATCAAGTATCCCAGTGTGAGTTTGAAATACACAGTACATAAATCCAAGCTTTGTATTTTAGTACCTTCTTGAAGAATGTTTATTTATCTACCACCGAGCCCCATGGACCCTATAGCCTCTCACAGCTCCTATACCTGAAGCAGAAATCTGTTATTCTTAAAGAAGCTCTAAAACGCCGCCCTACAACTCTGGATTCAAGTTGGTAAACATAATTAAGTATTTAGAGACCGAGGAGCCAGGTTTTATTACTGGTTGATAGAAGCTAGTTTTCAGGTGCCTGGAGATGCCATTTCAAGTTATGCTGTTGCTTTTTATGAGCTAACTGTGTACGAAACTGTTGTTTAGCGGTTTGCCATGTTATTGTAAAGCAAAGAAAATGCTTTCCTGTTGCATAAAACTGCACGGCAATAGAAAAACACACCATCATATACAATCAAATGCATATCCATGCAAATTTGTACATGCGTTTCTCATAGTGTTTGGAGAACCTTCAGAATACCAGCTGGTATTAATAATTCAATTGAGACATCACGTAGCGATTCACATGAGAGAAGCAATGAAGCCAAATCTGCTGTTCTTGGTTTCGACTTCTGCGAGACCTGCAGACACTTTCAGGTGTCTCTCACTTGTCACAAACAGCTGTGGGACAAGTTCAAATTAGGACAATGACCTGAAAGCTAAAAGTATTCATGTCAGAATGAGTCGATTTCTCACCATGCCTGCCCTGAATGTGTCAGGTTCCAGTTAGCTTACCCTGAAAATCATAGCCTGGTTGGAGTTAAAAATGTAAGGAAAAAGTTTAAAAAAAAAAAAAAAATGGAAATAAAATTCATAGAAGGGGCAAATCTAGAATAAATATGATTTTAAAATATAGACTTTATGTGGTTTAAAACCTAAACAAAATATGAGGCTCCAATTCACAACTATGAACATATTGATTCATGTCTAAATAAGCTCTTCATAGAGCTTCCATGTTTAAATTATGTGAATTATTCATTAAGTGTGTATGTGGAAGGTCAGTTTTCTGACTATTTATACCCACTTTTGAAGAATTTCCCAGAATTTCATCATTCCTCGTGTTATTTCTGTGTTTTGAGTTTCTCTACATACACTCAAGGACACCTGTACTGCTGACATGCTGCCATTAATTATTCATTCACTGGTTAATTTATTCATTGATGACCTTATCGTGGTTGTTTGGAAGAAGATGGTGGATTAGCCAGTCTCAGGGGACACATCTGTCCCACCAATGTTTTCCCTCCCCAATCAGATTTTAAGTCATGCAAACAAGGCAGATAAGGAGAACAAAGTGAAAGAAATAATACTGGATTGTCTTGCTGATATAACAATTTGACTTAAATTGTGTTTAAATCAAATTAACCAGGAACAATAGACTGTTGCTGGCTTCTACAGTTTGCTCACAGATGTATAGTTTTGAATGTGTTTGTTCATATAGTGGTAAACTCATAATGGTGATAAATTAGATAATTGAAGAAACGACTTACACCAAATGGATGATCTGGAACTAGAGAACTAAGGTAAAAATAAAGCAGCTGAGCAAAGGGAAACTGACAAGCTTTTAACAATCCAAAGGGTTGATGAGCAGCATAAGAAGCAGGTGAGACCAATCAGGAGAATGTGTAGGAGCTGGGGGCAAAAACAAAGCAAGGAAGCTGTGGGAGGGTGACTAATAGGCACATATATTAACAGAGGATTTTAATATATGATATAAAAGTAAAAGAGGAACAATAAAAGAAGAATCTAAACCAACACACAAAGAACAGACAACAAATAATAATCTCAGCACAAAATAAATAAGTGACATTAATAAACAATCAGTTGAATCCAAAAACTAAAGTCCAGAATAAATACATAGAAATCAGACAATCCTGATAGATTATAATGGCTAAAATTTCCAGTTTAGTTCCAGAGAAATAATAATTATTGTAGCAATACCAAATTTCTGTTAAGGCCCTTGAGAAACATAATTGTAAGAAAATGGACAAAACACACAAATAGATACATTCAGTCAGAAAGGAAATAAATCTGGGAATACAAATGTTTTTTCCATATTCACCCGATGGAGAAAAAATTTTAAACTAATTAAAGCTTTTCTTAAATTCAATTTAAAAACATGAATGAAAAGCGGTCATCCTTAAATGCTTAATTCTGTACGAACATGAATGTTGGAAACTATTACTGCTGCTAGTACTACTAAATTAAACTTATCTCGAGAATAAGCTAATGAATAACAATTCATTAGCTTTTACAAACATCTATGTATCTGTTTGGAAAATTATTTAACATATTATATTTAATATTTAACTCACATTTCTGTCGTTTGGAATTTAAGGTTGAAGCTGAACTTACATTTCTGTTTTTTTCCAGCAGAGGGCCCTTTAAATCCTTTAGCAAAATATAGGCTGCATTATTCTGCATCACGTGTGCAAGAATAGTTTTTGTTTTATATACACACACACACAAAAAAAATCCATTTTAGTTCATCAACAAACACCGGGAGGCATAATTTCAAACTGCATTATCCTTCTGTGTGGCTCCCGTTTTTCTTAAGACAACATCTGCTTAGTTCTGTGTGCATTTTGTAAAAGAAAAAAAAAACACAAATGCAGATATGAAATTGATTCATGGAGAAAATTACTGTTTCACCTGGTGAGAGTCTTTCTTGTTTCACCGAGTAATTTGCAAAATGATGTTCTCCATTTGTCAGAGCCTGTGGAGCAGCAGAGCTAAAACACACCCACCGTGCAGAGCATCATTGACATTCAGGAGCTGTAACCATGTGCCCCACTTTCAAGATAAACCACTGACATGTTAAATGAGGTAGAAGTTAAAGTAATGTCTCTCTGTTGTCACACAGTAAAAAGACATGCTGACTCACACGCAGGGAGATTTTAGAGAGTGGTATCTGTATCCAAACCCCTTCCTTGTCCTTTATGAGAGTCTGGACCCATCTATCTAACTCAGCTAAGCAGGTAAATGTGATTGAATATTGATCCGAGCATCGGAGAGTTAGCTTCCATCCTCTGCTTTAAAGGACACAAGAAGGGAAGCGATGAAAAGTCCTTGAGGAGAGCCCTCTGTGATTCTGAGGACTTTTCACTTACTGGCTTATCTAAAAATATTTCCTGTGGCACACTTTCCACGCTCGTTTAAACTCCAGAGGGAGAAGAGCACCACTTCATGGACACAGCAACATATGACAAGGGGAATATTACATATGCAAAAGTAATATTTCTTTAATTTAAAAAAATATACTTTTTCACTTTGAAGTCACAATCTTTTATTATTTTGATGGACCTTTAGGTGATAGACCAGCACAAAATAATGCATGGTTTCAAAGTGCAATGAAAACTGTATGTTACCTTACTTATTTGTTTTTCGTTTCCTACTAAAATCTGAGAAGTGTGGCGTACAACCCCACTAGGTCAGTATTTGGTAGAACCACCATTTAAGGCATGAATCTACCCACGTTGACCAGAGCATGCCACTGCCAGCACCGTGTGATTAGCAGCTTCATGCCATTGTGATGTTATATTTTAGCAAAGTTTTAGAACTAAATTTGGGTATGAACTTTGACTATGCCATTCATGAATATGCCTTAATCTAAGGCAGTACATTGGAAGTCTGGGTGTATGGTTAGGGTTGTTTTCCTGCTGTTTTGTTTTGGTTTTCATCCAAGCTTGTCCAGCATTTACTTACATCCATCTTTACATCAATTCTAATCACCTTCTCTCTTCATCCCCATAGCATGATGCTGCCACAACTGTGTTTCACCATGGAGATGGTGTTGCTATATTGACGTGTAGCACTGCCCATCAATTCATCAGTTGAGGTGGACTTCAATTTCCTGGTAGGTTTACATTTATTCCACACCATTCCCATATTTGGAAGCTGTGATCTAAGAGATGTTGAAAGCTTGGTATATGTTTTTTCTGTTTTAAACAAGTCCTTCTTAAATATAAATGCATGTCATTTTTTTATATATACTATATTTCCTTACTTGTAAAATAAATAAATAAATAAAATGGCTAGTTTGTTTTGGTCTTTCACATAAAATCCAACTAAAATTCAATAAAATGTGCGTTGAAGCTTGTCAAAACATGAAAAAGTTTAAGGGGTATGAAAATCTTTGCAAAACACAGGATTCTTTATAATACATGTCCATATGTTTTTTCATGGAAGAATTTTACAAAAAAACAGAGAACGAATGCACTTTTAAATTTTTATTCTCCTCTTTAGAAACAACAGCTTTGTTTTCAGTCACTGTCAAAAATAACAAGCATAAATCCTCCAGCCCTAAGCTAAGTTTGGAACCTCTCCACAAACAGCGGAGGTCTCACGTCAGAGTCTCTCAATCCTTTCTTACGCACTCATGCACACGCGCCACTGTCACCCAGCAAAAGGCATCCACGCGAGGATTATGGCGGCACTGTGGAGATAATATTATATCATAGCAACACCATGGCAATGCTGCCTACAGCGGAAACAAACATTAAAGCCAGGGCAGTACCACGGTGGAGCGAGTTTTCATCTACTGCTTCCCTACGGATGGTGTGTGGAAATTTCACATTTCAGCTTATCAATATGATAGGAAGACCCTGAAGAGCTGTGATGGCACAGAGAGCGCTGCAGAGAGTTTACAGTACGGGCTGTAAGTGAGTTTGAAATGCTGATACACGGGCACAACCATGCACACACGCTAAGTTTCAAACATGCTTCCCAGAAGCAGTGAAATGGTCTCATGTCTTAGACATTGTATAACACAAACGAGAAAAAAAACAACAACTAGAATACCATATACAGAGATAAAAGAACACCTTTGAATACTGAAAGTGGGGACTGAAAAGGGACATCATCTGTGAAATCGTACATAAAATATTAAAAACACATTTATGGACCCAGTGATTGCGTCCCCTTCGATGTGGTTCAGGACTCTTTGTGTGGACCTTCTACATGAAACAAGTGGACTTTTCACAACACGGTGCTGACATGTGTCCATATTTTGTTTTGTTTTTTTTAAAGGAGTTCTGATAGTTTTGTGTAATTACTTTTATACTTTTATAAGTGCAAATGAAGCAATGATTTGGCATATCGTCAAGCTAAAGCTGGAGATACAGCATATTCCCATGTTACTTGTAAAGAGTTCACTGGTGTAAAGTCAAGTTACAGGTGAGCGAGACCTGTTTTTACAGCTTAATTTAAAAACAAATCTAAGATTGGTAGAATAAGCAGGCCTTGTGACGTTTTCGCAAATCTTGAGAAATGTAATAGTAATAAATAATAATAGTATTTTAATAATATATGAGCTTCAATTAACAGTTGGTTTGAGAATAAATTTACATAATATGTAAATCGTAGATAAGTACAACAGGGATTAGAGTGTTATCTCCTCATCTCTCATTGTTTTGTTTGTTCAAGATGTTAAAAATAAATGCTAAGTATTTGGTAGAACAAACCAAAGCAATAAATAGGGAATTCGCTTTCTATATACAAGACATCATCCTTTTAATAAAGCACTTAGCTTACAAGTACTCGCAAAGTAAATTGCTATTCTGATGATTGAATGTCTAGTAACACATTCAGAACTGGAAAGAATCTTGAAATTGTGACTGAAAAGCAATATCATAATTTATATTATAAATTAAAGTACTATGTCGAAAAATACCTGCAAATGAGAATAAAAACACTTCCCTTCTATGTGCCCACTCAGCATAATGTACAGTCCAAGTCAGAAGTTTACATCGACTCATCATGGATATGAACATCATTTTAATTTGGGGGTTTTAATGACTTATTTATATATAGGACAGCTTAGAAATGAGTCACCCATTTTTTATATATATAATTATCTGCCATTATTCTGACTGGAGAGTTGATTACTCCTTTGACATAACTGGCAAAGCTCGTTTAAAGTGATCTGCTTTGTGGCATGGCTTCTGTTTTTTATAGTTTACAAGCAAAATTGGTTTGAATGTTGACAAAAAAAAACAACAACATAGTAGCGGTTTTTGTTTTATAATCAGTTTACTCTGAAAACCCATATTGGATGGGTCTTATAAACCTTTAAAAGCCCCAAATTACTGATTTCATATCTGACCAGAACTGTAACTTAGCACCAAGAAAAGATTGCCTGGGTGATTAAACTGGTTTTCAGGTTGAAGAATTATGTTTGAAGCTCAGTTCTTCGCCTCAGGACTCTGATCGCCTGGGAGGAACGAGGAGCGGATCCTCTGGGCTTCATTAACACACAAATGACCAAACGCTTTGTTGTACCATTCTGGAGATCTTCCCCTGCAACGATGACGACAAATTAACATGTCATAAATTTAAAATCTAGCTAAAGACTTGACTGTAAATGGATGATGAAGCCCTTCCACACCTGAGATCGACTCTGGAGATGTGTGTGAGCCTGGTCTTCCCCGTCCCACAGGGCTCGAGGAGGTACTGTGACTCCAACACAACCCCCCTCACAGCTCCAACACGCGGGCTGTCGTCATGCTCGACGGACACGCACACCAGCGCACAGGACTCTTTACAGAGGTCTGTACGCCACGATCTGAATGGTGTAAAAACATTGTGAGGTTAGAGCTTCATTGTAGAAACTGGGAACAAATTATATCTAACTAATGAGATACTCTTAACTACCACTTCTTTGTAGTTTAATGTTTTTAAAGAGATAGTATTGTGTACTTTCCAGGAACATAGTGCCAGTTTACAACACAATCAAGTTACTATGTTACCTTCAGTTGTTATAAAAATGCTGTATATATCAAACTTGACTTAGAAGAAATTTTGACTTCATAATTTGATGCCATGCTATTGGTTTCTATCTGACATGACATGAAGCTAAAAATGATCAATTTTACGTAATGCCCCTTTGAAAACATAATCATGACACTCATTTCTTATTCATGTAAAAATAGGCAGAATTATCTCTGAACATTTAACTCTATCTGACCTTAGTGGATTAATAAAAGTGCAGTCTCTCTATTTTATATAATTACTGTTAACTGATTAAATACATGCTTGTTTTGATACTAAGACCCATTGCATGTGACAATTTTTGAGAAAATATGATTCACTCAGTCAGATTCACACACACACACGCGTGTTTCCGCACATGCGTCACATTGTGCATTAATCATACCTTAGTACCACATAGTCATAGCAGGGCAGAGGCGCCATATTGCAGCAGGTGTAATGATACACGTCTGTTTGTTTGTCCAGCGTTTCCAGAACCTTCTCCTGCTGGAGGTCTGTCTGCCACAGCGGGCGCTCCTTCAGGAGCCGCTGCAGGACCTCAGAGGGAGACGCCGACACCTCGAGACAAACCCGCCACCTCCTCAGAGGATTCCCGTCTCCAACCTTACACACAAATATTGGAAATGTCAAAAAGTGTTGAAAAGAAAGTGTCTTCGTGTTCCTGATTTCTACTTCTAAAATTTTGTGTTTCGGTTTTTCTGCTTTGACCACATGAGGAGAGCAATAACTGTGGAGCCTTTTTAAAGATCCTACTAATCCCTGCCACCTTATCTTTTTTATTCTCGACTCCTCGTCTCCAAAATCCCACCATATCGGAACAGAGTGATCTCCCACCTTTTTAAATGCCAGCTCCGTGTTGTCAGAAGACAAGCGGGACACCCAGCCTTTACTCTTGTCCTTGGCCTCTTTCAGCAAGTTCTGGATCAGCCCTTCTATGTGTGCGTTGTAGGATGCTTCCTCATCCTCTTCTTCCACTTCCTCATCCACATCTTCCTCCTCCTGGACCTTGCAAAGTTCCTCCAGCGGGGGCACCATCAGCGCAGCCTCCATGTAGGAGTTGCGGGATTGGGTCACCATTTCCTCTGGGATCTGAGCAACAACCAGAAAAGGTGTGCCACAAAAAAACCAACCAGCTCAGGGAGGACAGAACAGAACAGAATTTAAAGAAAAACAGTGAAAAGAGGTGATGATGAAGATAGAAGATATTTGCAGAATTCGGACTATATTTCCTTTCTTCTCTCCCTCTAAAATGAAACGTAAGCGATTTCAAATACTTAATAGACTTTATCCCCAAGGAGAAATGTGTAGGTTGAAATAAAGACACATGCTGTGTTTGGAACATTTACGTATTTATCTTAATGTGAGCTTGTTAGTGTTCTTTGGAATGGGTTGGTTTTATTCTGAAGCAGGTGTTATTTCTACATTTACAGACAAAACTAAAGTGACTGGAATTGATTGTGTAAATTTGAAATCTTTTTTTAAGCTAAAATTTAACTAAACCACTGGCAAAATAACTTTCTTTTACTTCAGAAACCATTGAAAAATTTAAGAACATTTTTACCTTTATGTTCAAACTAAAATTATGAGTTAATTATTCAAGTATTTCTCAATTTTTTCTCTGTTTTTTATCACTTTATCAGTTTCAGCCAAAATTGAGATGGTAGAATACATGTTCCCATGAATACCAGATTAAAATCAGCTTTTCAAGGTAATATTTTAGGAGGCATTAAACAGACTTTTTAAAAAGTCCACATTTCTGTAATAGAAATATTTATTTTTATTAGTAATTTTAATCTTAAATGTGTTTTCATTAGCTGTAAGTGGAAAATCAAGAAAATTAACAGAAACAAAGGCTTAAATGTGTCAATGTAATGTGTTTCACTTAGTGAATTAAGTTACTGAAATACATGAACTTTTCAGTAGTATTCATATTTATTCAATATTAGTGGATTTTTAATTTAATCCATTTAATTTCTTATCACATATTGTTCTGCACACACTCAAAACTCTGCTCTTACACTAAGATGACTTCTGTTGAGTGCCCAAAACTTGCAAGAATATCCCTGCACTCAGATTTAATGCATGTTGCATAAAATCCTGCTTAAATCTTTCACATCACAAGTAGCATGAGAATTTTGCATTAACATCACTGCCTTTTGGGGCATTTCTGTTGTGTTCAAAGCAGTTCCCTTCAGAGAGATCCCAGCACTGAGGGAACGGACTGAGAGAGTTGAGCAAGAGGAACTGCAAGTCAGCTCAAATCTGATGACATAAAGTTTTGAGGGGGAAAGGAGCATGTCAGCAAGAAATACATCTTTTTGTGTGAGTAGGTTTTTTTTTGGGGGGGGGGAGGGGGGGAGTGAATATAAGGAATTTGGTCTTAACATTAAAGTGAATGCTTTTAAATTACAGTGTTTTCTGGCTGGGACTCAGATGGCTAATCTCAAATTGTACAGATTGGTGTTGCGAGTAAGAAATTGTGATCACCCCTTCTTTTAACATATCTGTCAGGGAATGATATATATACATTTTGGCAGAAATTGTGATAAAGAGATAAAAAAGAGAGAAAAACTGAGAAGTGCTTGGATAATATATATATATATATATATATATATATATATATATATATATAATATATTTGGCTCTAGAAAGAATAATGACTCTCAACTTATTCTAATGAATACTGAATAAGAAGCTATAGACAAAAAAACATCTCCCCTTGACCTTCGAGATGAGATGAAAAATACCAAAAGTAAAAAATGAAAAAAAAAAAATCAATTGGAAGAACTTAGATTTGTGCAGTTCTTAAGTAAAATAAAGTACGTATTCTGTTCAGATTAAAATAGCTTATTATTTTTACTTGTAAAATGATATTTAATCTTAAAATGCACTGTAATCAAATCTATTTTCTCCAGATAGCAGTACCAATTCCTTGCAAAAAGTCACTGATGACATAATAATGTGACAATCTTAATAAGTTCAGCTAGCTCATCGCCTTAACTGCAATAAATTAATTTCAGTTCATTAACTGAAATATCAGTCCATGCATTAAAATAAATATCAACTGAGTTTGATTTAGACCTGGAAGAGATGTTGGCACTCTGTGATCATGTGTGCCAGGCCCTGTGTGGCAGCAAGGTTCTCACTCAGGTCTTTCTGATCGGGACGGCCTGTAGCGTACTTCTTCTGGATCGACCTAAAGAAGGCAAGAACCACAGAAAGAACGCGGGGTCACCACCAGGTTTCTTGTTTTCCATTTGAACTCACGGGAGTTCACGCATACCTTGGTGACAGCATGTCGTTCTTCAGGATGCTGAGGTGGAACAGGGATGGGCCCAGACAAACAGCCAGGTTCATCGGCGTCATCTGGTTCTCCTCCACCAAGGAGGTGACGTCCCGCAAGAAGTAGAGCAGAGTCTGCAGAACCTCCCTGTTCTCATCAGGCATCAGCAATATGGCTGCCCTGACGGCCTGCAACCGCTGTTCTTTCGGAACATCTAATTGGAAAAGAAAAAAAAATGAAAATAGGAAAAAGGTAAAACAGATAAATTCCTTATAATAGTGGGCAGCAGTAATCTCCACTTGGGTAAATGTTGGTTTTTGATACTGTTCCAACAATGGATTATTAAGGAGATTAAAATGTTCTCTTTTCTGTCTGATTTTGAAGAATTTGTCCCTTTAAGCCCTCAAATGCATATCTTAGATAATCATAAAGTTATGAATTACTAACTAAAAGATCAGAGATAGTTTGAGCAATGAGAAAATGTCAACTACTTGTCAGCTGTATGTCCATTAATTGGGACAAGATAAGAACTGGTCGGTGATTAGCAAGTCAAACTCTGAAAATATAATATTTATTTGTATTCAAATTAAAGAAATAATAGCATGCACTTTGATATTATCAGAATTATGTTTTGGAAGATTTTTTGGCACTAAGTGGCCTTTATTGAACAGTAATTTGTTATAAAATAGGAAGAGGAGAGAAATGGAAAACATGAAGCAAATGGCCCAAAACCAGGAATCGAACCCATGACAACCGCATCAAGGACAACATCCTGTGTAAATGTCAATGTATATTGGAAAATTTGGAAAAATCTTGTAATTTCTTCATTTTCTGTTTAAATCAAAACAGTAACTTTTGTCAGTGAACTTGCTGCTAATCTGTCTTGTTTCAAAAATCTAATAAATGTTGGTTAAAATAGGACTGGGAAAGTCAGACCTGAAATAAAACCACAACTGGTCAGGAAATTGCCCTGATCAGTAGCTCTTTAATATAAAACAATGCTTCAGTGTTTCATTTAGTTTCAGTGGAGTCACTAATGCAGCACTAGGTATTTTAATAAAAGCATTTTTTTAAACATAGAATGGTTTTTCTCCTCTTAAATTGATTCCCACTGAAGTCTGTGCTCTTCCATTTTTGTGTGGTAATGTTTCTGCAAAGAAAGATGACTAATTTAAGGCTTTGAATGCATCTTTACAAGTGGGGCCAAAAAAAAAAAAAAACTGTCTGTTTGGAACTATAATAAAATTCAACAGACAATTATTTCATTGGCTGGAGTACTTAAGGAAAAAAGTACAAGAGTTTATTAAAGAGAGAAAAACGATCTACTCCCACATTTACTTACACTGGTAAATGTGCAGGAAAGTTTCCCCCAGTTTGCTTGTAAGCAGAGGTTCGGGTAAGTCCCTGAAGAACTGTTTGACCATGTCAGCCACATCATATGCAGATTGGTCGTCGTAGTTTACACAGTCAGGGGACAACTCGCACTGCTGCCTCAAAGCCTGAATCCGGGACTTTACACCAGACTTGCGGAACAATCCCACCTGGAATGGAGACAGTGGGAGAGAGTCTGGAAGGATCAGGGAGCGAATGGTGCCTTGTGTCTGACAGCTTAGGCATGGAGAGAATGAAATGCACACAAGCAGTCCAGTAAAAGCTGTTTACTAACCTGGTCCAGACAGTAAGTCCTGAGGTGGCTGAGGGCCTGTTGTAAACACAGAGGAAGCGGGAACCCACAGCGTTGGACATGAACAATCAGAGGAACGCCAAACACACTCTTCTCTTTGTAGTCTGGCACCTTCATACGCTTCATAAACTTAGGCACGGACCTGCCAGCGACAGACAAACAATTAGGGAAGTGTGTGAGAGAAAAGAGACGTCTATGATTTCATTATCAGCCTGAGCGTGCACACACTGGTCAACAGGGCTTCCCTGTAGGGCACAATAAAAGTGAACAGGACTGGCTGTTTACTGCAGAGGGATGAGTTGTGGGTCGTGGGGAATGGTTGCTGAGTTTTGTAGGCTCAGCCCTTGCCAAACACTTGCACATGGACAAACCCATTGATGTTTTCAATTTTAAGACATACATGAAGGTGTTAATTGTCCATATGGTCCAGCAGCTACAGCAGGGTTGAAAAATATCTAATAAAACTCTCGTGAAGACTGTAAAAAAGAAGGAAGAAGAATCCTTTGAACTTCTTTTCCTTATGTTATGTTGAAACCACACATTTCTATGCATTCTTGTGGGCATTTTAGTTTGCATAACAACAGAAAGCAGAGCATAATTATGAAGTGAAAAGAGAAGGATGCATGGTTTTAAAAATGTTTTACAAATGAAAAGTCTCAAAATTGTGGCCTCCATTTGCATTCAGTCTTATCTCAACACATCCCTTACTTATGTCATTTCTAATGTGAAAAAAATGTAAAAACATTTACAATAATTCATTGGGAGAAAAGATTGTAAAGCATCTAGATGAATAGCATCAAACATAGGTTCATTTGTACAAGATGGTGTGTTCCCTATTTTTTTGTGATTACCTGGGATTAAACTATCTCATTATAATCTACAATATTACACCCAAATTATCTTCTATGTTTGTTAGTCGTATTTGTACATACCATGTCCAGCCATGTTTGTTAGACATGGAGTATTTCTCCATGATGGCGGTGAGGCGGAGCAGAGAAAACTTCTGCAGCAGGCTCAGCTGGCCCGCCGACTGGCTGCTGATCTGCAGTGAAGATGCTGGCTGGTTGAGATGATCAGACGTTCTGAAACTTGGCCATCGGAGACTAAGATGGATTGAAAGATAAAAGATGACGCGAGTCAGGCAATGCAATTCACTCTTGGCTCTTATTACATTAATATGTTGATTGATCAAATAAATACAACAGTTGTGCTGGTTTTAAAAAGCTCAGTCATGTCTTTGGTGGACATCCATTTGGTATGAACCCTAAATGAATCATTTCACCAGTTGGGTTTGGGTCTGTTGCTCTGATTGGGATCATTTGTTTTCACTTACAACTGAAAGTGTGAATGGCATTACGGGGTTATTAACACACATTTATTCAACTGCAGACTCAGAATATTTTGCCAGTGTCTTTTTTTGCTGTGATGACAGAAGACTTTCCTAATACTGCAACACAACATGATCTATGGTAACCTTTGTCTTCTAAAGTGCAACTCAATCAAAAAAACATTTTAGGTGTCATTCTACCAGTAAAGAAACATGGAAGTAAGTGCTAATGTTGGTGATTCTACATTTATAAATAAACAGCCATTAAAGCTGCAATGTGTTCTTGGTACATGCTCATCCAGGAGGAGTGAGTGACTCGATGGAATCTGCTGGTTTCCTTAGACTGAAAACTTTTTAAAGTAATTGGAATAACGAACTGAGCTTAGTGCACCATTATAACTTGAATTAATAAGAATGTGTGCAATTGAATTGAAATTACTTTTTTTGTAAAGTGTCTCAAGACATTTGTTGGGAAATGGTGCTATGTAAATAAACTGAATTTATATGATCTTGCTATTTTTGAAGCTTGTAACAATCATTCGTTATAACAAATGACAACATGCTACTTTTGTTTGCAGATTTTATTCCAAGATGAACTCACTAAGGGAATTCAGCTATTAGACTTATTTACACCATCACATGTTGTGCTTATTTTTTTTAAAAATTACAAATAAAAAGATTTTGTTCAGTCTTATCAAGCCAGCGCTCAAAGTCCTAGTCACATCTGGTGCTCTTCAGGGTTCTGTCCTCAAGCCCATTTTTTCATAATCTAACCCCTTTGGATTGGACATGTATTCCAAAATGACATTTTCATTGCACCCATAAAACTCTTCAGTTTACTCTACTGTTCCTAATGACCATCTGTTTCCCATGCGAGCCAGAGTTTTCAATAAATCCACCCCTTAACGCTGTAATTCCCTTGCATGTGACATTTTTACACTTTCCAGAATTTTCTGATTGTTTCTGTGATTTGTGTCGCCACATTAGAAATAATTGCAAAGATTTTAAAGCACTTCTAAAATATACATATAGGAGAAAAAATAAAAGAAAATAATTTTAAAAAGCAGATAGCTATCTAAACAATTTTATTCTTTAAAGAACTTAAATTTTTGTCACTCGCCACATTGGTAGTACTATAAAGTGACATCAAGTAAGCCATGTAGTAGAAGTCAGAAATACTGCCACCTGCAGGTGAAAGTTTGCAGTCACTAAGAACCAATGTTCTTCACAATTTTTACAGAAAATTTGCAATGCAAAATTACAGTTATACATTACCATGAAGAAATCTGTTAATTTTGCATAAATATCTGCAATCACGGAATCGTAAAAAACTGGAGGGATGTTCAAGCTATTCTTACTACTCTCAAAATCTTTGTTCCTTTTTTGATTATTAAGTTTTGTTTGGCACCTTTTATTGTTTTTGTGGCAGTTTCATTTAGATTATTTTAATTTTGTAAGATGAAAGGTACCTATAAATAAAATTTGTTTTTTCAGAAATCATTTGGAAATCCTTTCAAAGTCCCCAAAAAACACTATTATTACAGCATTACACCATTTCTACATAGATATTTTAAGAACTTTGTACAAGAATGATCATTGCATTTGAAATATACAAAAATAGGATTCTTTAACAACCTAAGAAATAACTTTTACCAATAATTAACTTCAATAATTGAAGTTATGTGGATGATCATGCAGAGCGTCGGCAAGATGTCAGTATTTGCTGTGGTGAGTCCACAGTTCTTATAACCAATAAAAGTTCAAGCCAAACTATAAAAACGAGACCCAAGATGCAATGAACCATAATTATCTTATAAATGTGTGTGCAGCTGCTTACCGAGGTCTTGTGAGCGAGGCCCCAACTCCAGAGTCCCGCCTCTCCCGACTGGTCCCTGTTGAATCGGTGTCATTTAAGGAGACCCCGTCTCTCTCACCTTCGCTGGGGGTGGTCCTGCCCTCCCCTTCCTCCTCCCCCTCCCCTGCTTCCCCCTCTGGCAAAACGCTGCGGCTCCAGTGGTCCACAATCTGCTGCAAGCCACTGACGTGCTGGATGATGTCGTCTAAGTGAGGAAACAGGTTGTCCTCCTTCTCAAAGTCTAGAAGGTCCCCAGTGCTGGCATAAAGGTGGGAGCCCGGCACGTTGTCGTAAACACTCACCCTGCTGCCCCTCGGAGCTCCAGGACAGGCAGGTTTAGATAAAGGTTCGCCCAGGCCATTTTCATTTGGGGAGGTTTGGCTATGTGACTGGGGATTATTGTTCCTGTCACCGGGGGAAGGTGCCAGACTTTCAATGGACAGAGCTTTGGGAAAAGTGCCTGGCTTGTGGTCTTTGGGGATGTGAATGAGGAGGTTTTCATATGAGCGAAACTGGTTTCTGCCAAACTGGCTCTGACCCTCAGTCCTCTTACCCTGAGAAGGCAACTCCATATCCTCCAGGTACATGCTGCTTCTCTTGCTGGCAGTGCGTGGTTTTGTACATGCAGGCTCCTGAACACTCGGCGCTACAGTCTCTTTGCTCGGACTCACATTTAGCGTGATCTGGTCTTTAGGTGTTTTGCTGTCAGAAACAGGGGGATCGTCACCATCTGTTTGATGGTTGTGTTTTGGGCTGTTTTCTAATTGGCTGATGGGAGTACACTGAAGCATCTGAAGCGCATGGGGCTCCTCCCCCTGTAACACCGGCTCACCGATGACCAGCTGCGGCCTCCGATTTGAGCTTTTCCTCCTCGTCGATGGCCCCCAGGTACGCATCAGCTCCATTTTGCGCAGAAACTCTTTGGCTTTACTCTTTCCTCCTTGCCCATGGCGGCTGCTTTTGATGGGAAGGGAGTTATAATGAGGAAGTTCCCTCGGCGGTTGATAGGAAGCAGATAGGGACGCCATGGATATAGAGTCAGGCATGGCGGAGGCCGAGTCCTCGCTGTGGAGTGAGGAGATCTCAGTGATTTCCTGCTCACTCAGGTCCGTCAGTACGCTCTCACTGCTCACTGTGCTGCGCAGACCCTCGCCTTCACCCGTCGGGCTGCTCTCGTTAGCGCTGTCCAATAGAAAGTCCTGCAGACGTGACCAGCGGCGGCTGCTCCACTCAAATGTCCACCTCTTACTGATAGCCAATGGATCATCTTCATCAGAGTCATCACTCTATATAGAAAGACAGAGTAATAGATGAAAAAAATACATCCAAACTAATGCCAAGGGTTCTTTAATGTAACATATTAGGATGTTACTACCAATAAGAAAATGTGTCAGTTTAAAGGATTATAAAAACCATCACCATCAGAATTTCTTAAATAGTTTTTTTTTTTTTTTTCGTAACTGAAAGCAAGAAAATTAGTATAGGAGTTTTTCTGGAAGTGGACCAAACCCACTTCCTCCCTGCTGTGGTGAACAAATTAAAATTGAACTGCAAAGTCATCTGCTTACACAGATTACAACAGAAGTGAGCACAAATGTTATTTGGCTTTAAATTCAAAGAATACAAAATCTCAATTCCTCTCCTAATTTAAAAGAAAATGTTATGATGAAAGACTTTTTTGGCAAAAGTGACCTGGAATAAACCCCTGGGGTTATAAGTCTTGTTCTAGAGTTCTAACAAAAATAAAAAAACTATATTTTCCTTATTTGTAAAAATTTAACACACTACGAAAACATTTTTCTTTGCTAAATAAATCAAGCTCAGTCAGATCGGATAGGCTCTGTGAACAGTAATGTTGTTATGTCTTGCCGTAGATTCTGAATTGGATTTGTTTCTGGACTTTGACTGGGCCATTCTATCACATACATTACACTTTGCACCTTCTCTCCAGACTCATGTTTTTGAGTCCATGTTTTTTACAGGCTTATCCTGCATTTACCTCAATTTAACTTGCTTCCCATTCTGACTAGCTTTCCCATCCATGCTGAAGAAAAATATCCCTGCCCTTATGGTAGAGCTGCCATCATTATGCTTTGCTGTTGAGCACATTCATCAAAATGTTCGATGTTGGCCTTCTTTCATCAGAGCACACCATATTTAAATTCTTACTTATGAAGAATTACGTAAACTATGCATCATTTTTTTTTTCCATTTCACAATTATGTGCAACTTTGCGCTGGACAATTACATAAAATTCAAATTAAGTACAATGTGTTGTGGAATAACAATATATGAAAAAGCTTAAATGATATGAATAAATTGCAAGAAACCATCCAAAATATGTAAATCCCTAGAATTTATCTACCTTGACTGTTATTAGAACAGCTTAGCACAGCTGCATTTTAGTCTGCCTGCATCATTAAATAACTCAGCTCTTTCTGTCAGCATGTCTTTATTGCAGCGCCTGGTGAAAAAGAATAAAAGGAACTGAAAAAACTAAAAGAGAGGGAATATACAAGTATTCTTAAGGATCAGCAGCTGACTAAGAATCAGAGGAAACACACTCGCTGCTATAATCAGTCCACAATAGAAGCACCCCTAATCAGAGCTGCAGTGGTTGTCTCCTTCTAAAAGGATGCTTTTGCAATCGAGCCCCAAAATGTGGCGCACACTTGATCAGCAATTAGGATACAAGGAGTCCTGGTGACAGCTCTGACAGGATGAAGATTAACCACTCCAAGCTGCAATCAAAAGGGAGCTTTTTTTTTTCCTCTCTCTTCCTCATCAAGTTAACCTTTACTTAAAAAAAAAACAGGTCAAACCTTTTCTACCAAAAAAATCATTTAAATGTTCAGATAAAAAAGGTTAAACTCTTGAGAGGATTGATACGATAAACCATTTAATATATTAGGATATTATTGAAAAGTTTATTTCAATAACTAAATCTACAGAATGTTTACACAGATGGATGCTTTCAAGTCTTTAATCTGTTATTTATGATGGTTTTCAGACAATTAATTAAAACATTTCGAAACAGAAATTTAGGCTTTGTGAAAAGTTTGTTTAATGTCTCATTTTCAAAACTTACTTTAAATCTGACAAATGGGACTCATCTGAACGCTGAATGAGTGTTGTACTGCAAAGTTTTGCTTACCTTCCTCTTGGGGTGGCTTACATCGAGTTTCATGGATGCACACTTGTTCAAAGTATTGAGGCGTCTGCAACAAACACACAAAGACAGAGTCACTAAAGCACAACCTATTGTTGCTGTATGATGGTGCCCTTCTTCTCTGTAATAACGCTCACTTTCACTCTATGATATTGCTTTTTACTTCCACTTTCCTATTTTCCCCCAGAGTCTGATCAGTCACTGGCAGACAAGCCTTTTCATTTTTCTCTTTAATCTTTTCTGACCGCACACAGAATCTCTCGTTGCACTGTCTAACAATGTCTTCACCACAGAAGTTTTACTTTGACTCTTCTCCCCCTCCAACTATGACTAAAGCAGAGAGCGTCACAATTATTTGTGACATGCATTCATATTTTCATATTTTCTGAATTTAGTTACAGTACTACAACCATAAACTTTAATTCATCTTCAGGGGATTTTATGTTATGGGCAACACACAATAATGCACGGCTTTAAATAAATTAAAAAAAAAAAGTGAAAAGTATGGTGCATGTATATTCAGCTCTCTTTATTCTAATACCCCTAAGTTAAATGGTTTGTATTTGCATAGCATTTTATCAAGTCCAGAGGACTCCAAAGCACCTGACACTACATTCACAGATCAGTTTGCAGGATGCTTATCTTGTGAAGATAAAACAAAGGAATGCCAGTCATGTTTAAAATTTGCACCACGCTGTGTCTGGGACACAGCGAACTTGTGTTAGAAGGTCAGATTAAACCAAAATGTTGTAGACAAAAAAAATGTGGATAATAAACACTGTACACCACAGTGAAAACACAGTCCCTTTTAAGCTGTGAGTTGATCATATGTTGGATGGACAGTGGCAAAAGTTGACCTTTCAGCAATACAATGACGCAAAGCGTAAAGCAAGTGTCAGAATTACTTAGTCAAAGTATGCACCTAAAATCAAATCAAAATTTGTGGCAAGTCTTGAAATGTGAGGTTCACAGACAGTCCATCCAGTCTGCCGCTTTTAGATTTAGTAGCTAAAGGCAACTTCATGTCAAACATTTCACATTTTTAATTGTAAAACAAGCTGAAAACCATGTATTATTCTCTTTCCACTTTGTGTTTATCTATCATCAAATCCCAACAAAACACATTTAAGTTCTATTCTGTAATCCAAACAGGATTAAAGGGTGAACTTGTACAAGTTACTGCAGCTCAAGAGAGATGAAGACGCAGGAGCACAAAAATAAGTTAACATTTTGTAAATATGCAGGAGAATTTTTTAAGGAATAGGGTAATGTGACTGGCAAGATTACAAGATTCAGAAAATGGTTAAAATCCATTTACAGCAGAACTCTGGGATTCCCTCTCTCAGTTCCCTATTACCATCACCCAGACACACCTCTCTGTATTTTACCCCCTGAGGGGTCTCTTCTCTTTGAATGGGAGATCAGAGCATGGCAGACAGAAGGGGAGGTGGCCAGATCAAAGCCTGGAAGTCCCAGAGGGAGACGTGGATGGGGACTTCATTAAGGGTAAGGGTCAGGCAACTAATGAGTCCACAAGGAAAAGTCAGCACACCAGACAGGATGACCAGAGAAGGAATTTACAGAGAAAAATCCTCCTTACCGACACAGAGGTTCGACTAGATCTCGGTCCAAAAAGTCATGGTCCCTTTTCACTGCGGAAATATTGATCGGAAACTGGGAATCTGGGAAATAAGAGACAGAGACGGCAACAAAGAGAAGAGGGGACAAGACTTGTTAGATAATGACTGACACATGACAGGACATAGCAGCGTTCTCTATGGAGCTTGTGAAGTCTGCCGCAGCTGCCGTCTCCACAGTTAGCACTTGTCATCCGCGTCTGAAGTGTAATAAAACTTAAACGTAACACAATGCCAAACTGATTCAAGTTGTTTACTGAGGGCACTTATCTGCGGCATCAATAACCTGACTTTCTAGAAATCCCTCAACCTTTCTCAGAGAACCAGTGTGTGCTTGCCAGTCTTTCTAAAGAAGGATTATTGTGTTTTAAAATCTTCTTCTTTAACTATCGAAGCCAGTTTGTGTTTGTGCTTCAACCCCGAAAGACCAAATGATCATCACATGAGCAAACGCCTTCAGGTTTGCTAGATAAGGCACAGAGACACAAGAAGGCACAATGAAAAGAAAAGAAATTCAAATAGCATAAAAGTAAGACATGGCAGGTTTAGATAGAGCGGGTTGGGGGGCGGAGGGGTCCGAAAGGAAATGGTCGGTGATCTTAAGAACGGGGGAGAAATGAGGGAGAAAGAGGAGCTATGAGAGTCCCAGCAGTGATAACAAGGCCTTTCCCATGACCCCTCCCTCTGGAGAGGAACCGAAGCCTTGAAATAGAATGCATTGGCACAGAAGACGGGTATGTAAAGTTTGAGGGAAGGCAGGAAGAGAGAAAGAGTCACAGATGATGGAAAAATAAGACAGAAAGAGAAAATAACTGAGGAAGTAGGAAAAGTCAAAGAAGATAACTAGAGGAAGAAGTTTGTGTGTTAAATACAGCAGCTGGATTGTGTTACCTTCATAGAGTTGGGCATACTGTGGAAACCCGGCTGCTCGGAGCCAATCGCAAGCCTCCTTTGCTTCAATCTCTATAAGACACAAAAACATTGGAAAGATAAATCATACATAGTCACAATGATATTTTTTCATTCCAGATTTTGTCACATTGATACCACAATTCTACCTTCATTTTATAGAGATTTTAAGCTGTAAAAATCTTTATGTGTCAGGAAATGGACACATGGTCTAAGACTTTTTTTTTAATTAAATGAAAAGTGTTGCGTGCACCGACTTTAATCCCCCTGAGTTGATACACAGGGAAGCTGAAAACACCTTCCGCTTCCATTGCAGTTGCAGATGTTTTTGGTGTTGCCTCTACCAGCTTTTTACATCTAGAGAGGGCTACTTTTGCTGTTTCTACTAAGTCAAGATCAGTTTTGAATACTTGTGATAGTTCATCATTCAAATGTAAATCTGGATTAACTGTCCGTGTCTGCATGTTTGGGCTCAATGTCCTGCTAAAAGGTAAACCTTTTGAAGCTTTTCTTCCAGCATTGCCATGTATTTAACTCCATCAGCCTTCCCACCAATTCTGACCATCTTCCGATTGAAGAAAACCATGATACTACCACCACCATGCTTCACAGTGCGGCTGGTCTGTTCACACTGATTCGCAGTGTTAGAATTCACACAGCATTTTACAAATTAGTCATAAGGTTATTGAGTGAGTTTTTGATCTATTCTGACCAGAACACCATTTTTGGTATACTTGAGAAAAAAAAAACTATCCATGTAAAAAGGCTGTTTGCTAATTGTGTGACTTCTAAGAGCAGCTGGTTGGAGAACATGTGAAAAAGTTCAAGGGATGTGGATGCTTTTACAAGACGCTGTATGACTAAACAGACATAAATCAAGTCAAAGACATTGCACTGTTCTTATGCGTGATATCCCTCTTGGAAATGATGCTTTTGCTTAAGGAAAGAACATTTTTGAGATGCATTTTTCCTTTGGGAATTTAATGGAATGATAAGACTGGGAAAACTGGAAATCTCCCAGTAAAGAGACAAGCATTTTCTTAAGTGTGCTGCTAGCACAATTTCACTTTATCAGTGTAACCCATCCATATTTCGTTTAGCTGTTTTCGGATAAATGTACCAGGCATAACACATTGCACCAAAGCAGGCACATGGTGCCTAGCAAGCATGAAACATTTTTACAGGCTTTTGTTTTACTGCTTTTTCCGCTGGCATATGTATCACACACGCTGCTTAACTGGCAACAGAGAAATCTGGGTGTGTTTATATACGTTTTCTTTATGAGCAGACACTTATTAAAGCCGCTCCTTGTGCTTACAAAGAAAATCTAAAGAAGCTTGTGCCAAGAATCAAACGCATTTCCAACAGCAGGCATAGTTTGTAAGTATGGTTTAGCACCTTAATGCATGGCATTGGAAAGAATATGAGTGTGAATGAGTACCAGTACAGACTGTAGAGGCTGTCTCGGGACAAATATGCGCAGAAAATAAAGCTTGTACTTGTCCAAACAAAGTTGACTACTATAAATAACTTGTTTCTCCGTCAAGTTCCCACTCATTCGTTCTCACTTTTCTCACTCACTAGAGTTTGGAGGTGTTGGCACGGTTCAGCGGGGCAGTAAAAAGGCTCCGTCCCTCACCATCAGAGATGAGAACGGTCAGAGGAAATGACACTGTCGCCACAATCTAGCAATTACATCCCTCTTCCAACATTCTTTGAATAACTCTTCTCTCTAAATCACATATGAAGTAAAGGTGGGGACAAAATATTGCAGCTTATTGTAGCTCTCTGAAAGTAGAGAGAAATCAAATATCCAATGAGGCACAACTCTATTTTCCAATAAAAACTTACTGGAAGCCCTCATCGTGAGGTGAACGACAAGCTCCTATGTTTCCTTTGTTCCAGCTGAAGTTTCATCTCCATACGAGGGAACATCTATCTGCTGTGTTGTGCAGCTTTCCATCAAACAGCAGCGACAGTTCAGTGTTTTCTTCCTCCTTGGCTCTGCAACCCATGTGTTTACGGTTCTGCCTCCGTTTCTTCAGCCTGCTCCATGCAGGTTTTCCCTTCCCTCTAATTTTCTACTCAACCTCCTCTCTCAAACTTTCATCTCTGTTGGACGGCACATTCAATATCTCTCTATTTATACGTTTCTCCGACCTCTTCCTTCTTCTTTTCACTTACGTTTCAGAAATAATTCCTGCAAGTCATCTAGCTCTTGTTTCCTTCCCTTTCATTCACATAGCGAAAACTCCTTTTTTAACCTTTACTTTCACGATCAAACTATATTTTTCCTTCTTGTGGTACCTCTCATCTCTTCTCCCTCACATCTTTCTGTAAAACAAAAACACTCGCTGGCACACTTTCTTTCATCCATCGACAGGAACATCCCAATCCCCTCTCTCCCACTCAAGCTCCTCGAAGAAAGTCCACATCTTCTTTGCATCCATGCAGGAAATGACTCATTTCAGCTGACGTTCACATAGGCTGCACCCCTCGAGGTTGCAGACCATCAGTTACGGGATGCTAATTTCACATGTCAGCCAAGCCCACCAGCATACAGGACAGCAAGGAGACTTTGACCTTGGTTTCTTTGTGATGCTTCACCCACACAATGGGAGCGAGAATCCACTCAGACACATCCAGCAGACTGGACTCATTGGCGTGTAAATCTAAAACAGCACAGATGCTGCCCTCAGTGAGTCAGAGAATGCAAAAACAGGGATGAGACAGTTGGACGGCAGGGGTGGGGAGCTGAGATGAATGGATCTTGTGAGAAAACTGCAGGGACGACAACATGCCACACCGGTTGTTTATTTACTCACTGTCAGATTGGTTGAAAAGTTAAAATCGGGTTAAAAATCGCAAATCTACCCTGAGAGGCAAAACAAGGACAGATGGCAGGAAATCCTCAACCTTTTTCCACAGAACTTTAAAAAGATTCAAAAACTCATAAACTCGTGGCACCAAATCCTTGAGATGGGTTACAGATGTGTGAGCAATTTTTGCTCAAGTTTTTTTTTTTTTTGTAACCCACAAAAAAATTAAAAACAATCTTTTTTGAAGTTTTACATTTATGACTTGTCACAAGCAGGCTAAACAAAGTCAGTGACTCATACTGCTTATTATTCGCTAATATTGTTGACAAAAGTTACTTTGGAAATACTCACAGCATGCATCATTAATCAAAGTTTTCAGATAAAACTGCATTTATCATAAAAATTTCATTAATCTCACGGTAATGAAATCTTTATGAAAAAGTAAATAAAAACACATTCAAACATTGATACATAGGCCAACAGGCAACTTGTGGTTAAGTGCCTTGCCACTTGATCCTTTTGTCAAAGGGTTTAAGAAAAATAGTTCTACCATATTTAGTTTTTGTAGCACAGAGAATACATAATACATAAAACTCTAAATTTGAGTCAGAACTTTTTTACATCTTCATTTTGTGTCCCAGTATGAGTTTATGCCTAGCAAAGCTCCAGGTTACAAGCCTACTGCAAATAATTCCGAATTTCGCTCAGTACAGAGTTGCACCTAAAATATCAAAAGAAAAAAAAAACAATAATGGGCATGTTATCATCAAGCTAATATTTAAAAAGCACACAATTACATGCTTCATCACAGTGTTGGAGCATGTGTAATTGCCAACCGTGCTTTCACGTTCATGCAGAAAAACAAAAGCCTAGGCTCCCGTCAGTGTGGGAACAAAGCCCCACTATTCATCTGTGCAGAATTTAATCAAGAGATTAATTAGTACACAAACATGTTTGGAGTTGGCTGTAAAACACAACAGTGCACACAGGCAGACGGAGCTAATCCGAGGCGCCCGCAGTGTGTGTCCCCCAAATCTTTTTCATGTCACTGCAGTCCTGCTGAGGCCCAGAGCCACAGCCAACAGGGCTGTTGGATGGTATGCGAATGAGGCGCTGTGAGTTTGTGTGTAAGCATATCAATTTGGGCATCCAAGTGTGGAGCAAAGAGGGTGAAAGATAATTCCTTTCATGACCAGGGTGCCAGTGGTGTTACATAAAAGACTGAACAAAAGCAACCCAATGTCCTCATAAGCATAGTCATTTCCTCTGCTTTTTATTTCCTGCCTTTTTTCACTGTCACTAACGGTTTTCTTCTGTGATATGCCCACCTACTATTGGGTCTCTAGGTCCCAGGGACTCTAAAGAGGCTTGGATGACATCATTTCCTGCTTTTAATTTCCCATGAATCCAGAGCAACATGTGAACTAAGAACAGTGGTTGCAGCAGGAAGTTCCTGAGCTAAGCTGACATTTTCAGAGCACAGCAAACTGCAAAATATTTTGCTACTGTTTACACAATGATATGTGCATTGTTCGATATGCTTATTAGGACGAGCCCTTGTAGTAACACCGTCACCAGTAACTGACAAAGGAGGCTTAACAGTCAAAGACTACAAACACAGGCAGTCTGGAGAGCAGCCATATTCCCACATAAGCTAAAGCACTTAGTCCTTCACGTCGAAAGGTCAAAAAAAAGGGATTGAAGAAGACAGTGGAGGAGTGATGAGACAGGAAGAGAGGGATGGGGGAGGGATAAAATGGAATATGCCTGTCCTGTCTCGTGAGCTGCATCTGCTATGATGTCTTGCCCTCAGGAATGCACTGTAAAACAGAATCAATACTGGCATGAAATCAGTGCAGGTTCAGACATAGAGCCTCCTCATACACAGGGAGGACAAAAACACAGACACACACAACAACATCAGAGAAATGGTAAAACATTTATGATCAAGTGGTTGCCCAAAATAATTAAGAGAACCGGCGCTACAGTGGTTGTTCACTGCCTGAATTTAAACGAGAGCACAAAAGAAAAGGCGACTGAAGGTCATCAGGCTCGGTGGTTGGTGATGCAACCTTTTGTCCAGCAGAGGGTGTCAAAGAAAGGTGTTCCAGCATTGTATTCATATTCAGTCTAACTATCCGTGGCCTCAGGGCAGGGTTGGATAAAAAGATTTGTTTCTACCTGTCGCATCTTGTGCGTCTATTCAATCCCCGATTGAACTTTGGCTGCACAGAAATGCTCTTATAGGTTTCTATTTTCAACTTGTATGAAAATAGAAACAATAAAGTTAAGTTTATGTTAATGCTGTTGCTCGAAAGCAGGACAATCACTAAAATTCAGGAACTGCTGGATGAAAAGAGTGAATTAACAAACGAACAAAAGGACAACTGAACGTGTATAAAGCTGGGAAGCAGTTTAAACTTTCAATTAAACACCAGACCCAAAATTATTTCAATCTAATCCTTATCAGAAAGCAGATAAATGACAGCTATGAGATGATGATTCAGGAGCCTTGTTGTTCTACTGTCAGGAAAAGGGCAGATATTGAAGAAAACAACCAACCACAAATCAGAACGTCTAGAGTCTCAAACAGCTCACATCTACACAACATTAAACTCTTAAACAAATCACTGCACCTCCTCAATTCCACTGAGTTCTAACTGTTCTACAAATTTACATTGTACTTTAAATCATCCTTAAGGTTGAATAGATCTGACATTGACTGCACATTCTAAAAGAAGTGTTATAAACCTTTTTCCATTTATTTTGGTTCTGGTCCCTATTCTAAACAGTTGATTCTTATAAAGATTGAGAGGTCATGATGGTAGATATTTACTGAAGTCATAAAATCTCCTTGCAGTCGACTATTTGTAGAACATAGATAATCGCTTTAAATTGTCAGCAGTTAAAAAAGATCCCAGTGGTTCTTCGTTCTTGAAAACATGTGGTATGAATCGACTAACTCCACAAAGTTATGAAAAGGTGAAAAGGGGAATTGACCTCATCCATTAAAATGTTCCAATCTAATAATAATTCAACATTCTATACAGTTGTCATTTTGGAGAAAGTCTCATCAACATCAATATTTCCACAAAATAAAAGGTGAAAATAGTTAGCAACATGTTTGATAGAGGAAAAGCCAGTAAAGCTCCTCTCAGACTCTGTGCTCAAGGCAAGATGCCAGAGAGTACCAAGCTATTTTTTTTTATATTGGACAATTAATTTAATTTCACATAATTTTCGCTGTAGGAGCCATTTGTTTGTTAAATACTTCATAAAATATTTGTCCTGTGAATGACGTATACTCGTAAACGAACGAGGTAATTAGTCCAATTACAACGGCTGTAATGGTAAAATTACGGCAAAGGTAAAATAACCCCGAACAGGCGAACAACTTAAAACCACTCCTATGTTTTTACTCTGTCAGCAAGGCACACCCGTTGCCGTAGCAACCGCCTGAACTCCGCAACACTCAGTCCGTTACGATATGTTTTCAGGCTTGACGTTTACTTTGCGACCATTAATAAGCGCTCGCCTGAACAAGGCGGTGGTTGATTAGCTCATTTAAGCTCCTGCTCTGCTGGTGACGTCAGAGAGTCTATCTTTGTGTCGCCTGTTTTTTCTTAACGGAATCGAAATGCACAGAATTGCGCAAAACCTTGTTGAAATAATAATTACTGTGATTATTATTTTTTTATTGGGTCCTTAATTTTAACACGTTTTGTCGAGTTCTTTTTTTCTAGTCTTTAAAAGGTTTTGGATCTTAGTGAATATTTTTGATAAGCGGGTCAGCAAAGGGACGTGCTGATCTCGGCGGCTTTCAGTTTGTCACCGACTGCCCAGATCGACTCAAGACCTTCCCGAGATCGACTGGTCGATCGCGATCGACTTACTGAGCATCCCTGTGCTATACAAATAAAATTTGATTTGATTTGTTTCCAAATGGACAATGGCAGTAGGCCTATCATACCATCATTTGAACAAGGTGGTTCAACAAAGTCAACACTTGGACTGAACAACAAAAGCCCTGATCCAAGTTCATATTTTAAAAAATTGGTAAGAACTCTAGGTGTGTATGAGAAAGGCAGCTTTAAAATCCTGACCTTGTTACTGTCAAGATGAATGAGGTAAAATTAGAGCAAATTATTGTCCTAAGCTTGTAAAAAGAACATCCAAAAAAGTAAATATGAAAAATACAAAAAGAAATGTATGTAATTGTGTGAATTTTAAAATTCCTTCTTTCGTTATTCTGGAATTCAGCAAACCAAAATAATTTGAGTAATCCTAGCTGACCAGAAAATGACTTTTTCTGGCCTTTTTCTCCGACAACGTGAAATTCCAACAGAGTGAATAAGAAACTATTGCATTTATTTATTCCAGATATATAAATATCTGTTTTCACCTCTGTCTTAGTATTGTTAGGTGTTTAGGGATTCTGGTCGTTCAATTAAAAGGAGTTCCAGTCTCACAGATACTCCGCTAACTGATCATTTATCCATTCATGTTAAGAAGGTTAAGGTCAAAAAGAATGTATTAGTGCAAGAAGGAGGTAGTGGAAAGCTAACAAGGTCACATAATCACTCTGTACAAGTAGAAACATGCTTCTCTATCGACATTCTTGACATATTTCTCCTTCTGACATTTAGCTGTAGGCTCATTCAACATCAAAAAGGAGTGGATAGAACAGATAATAAAGCTAAGAGGACTGAAAATGTAATTCCTTCTTTAAAAAACAGAAGCTAAGAAGCGAAATAGCTGTCGCCATTGTTCTGTTGAATTTGTGTTTTCATATTGGCAAACACGGGTCATGTGACAGGAAGTAAAGGAAGTGACCAGTTAAGTAGAAGAAACAGACAAAACAATAACACTGAAAGCCTTCATGGTTTCTTTAGACTTCTTTTCAGATTCTTGAAAAACATATTTGGTGCAGAAATGACTTCCTACATCATTTCTGCACCAATCAGGTCAGTCAGGTCTGAGCTGATTACAATCCAAAAGAGTTATTAAAAGTTAAGCTTGAAGTTGTCAAATACCAGGTTGCTATAACAATAAATTTTTGATGTGTTGCAAATTGCTATGACATAAGTCAAATATGGGGAAAAAAATCTTAAACAAGGAAGACACAATCTGACATGAAGAGGCTGCAATTAGAAGCTTCCTTCCGATGTTTGAACAACTGATCATAGCTTACATTGCTTAAAGCTGCATCTGTCTCCATCTCAGCTGATTAAAAACACAAACTGTCTCCCTTTGATCTTCAAACTCAAATCGACCATTAAAGCATTTATTAGGACTTCCTCGCATCACTTTCTCTGACTACCTTGTGCCAGCCTGCGCAGAAGCTGCTTTCGGGCGATGATGCGTGACAGACGGAGGGCGGAGCGCCTTCGAGGTGTATTCCCCAGCCTCAGGTAGTAGTCCTGACCGTCAGGTGTCATGGCCTCCAGACAGGTTCCCTCGCTGGTGCTGTCGCTGTCACTTCCACCGTCGTTGCTGCCGCTGTTGGCACTCTGATCCATGTTGTCAATAGTGTTTTCTAATTTTCCACTCCTGTCATATGTAGGGTCAGCACACTCTGCCTCGGCCGTCATGCTGTCCACTCTGTCAGCAAAGGCTAAGCTCACAGGGTATGCAGTTTGTCCAGCAGCATCCTCCCCTTTTGTACTTTCTGCGCTGTCTGTAGGATCCATATTGCTCTCTGAAGTTTCTGCCCTTCCTTCACCTTTACCCTGTCCTGATGGATCCATAACTACTATAGCATCAACATCATCCATATTAATGCAAGTCTTCCTCTCTCCTGCGCTGATGATTTATTATGGGAGCATTTCTTAAGAATTCCTGCCTCTAACATGTCTTCACTGGAAGCCACACTCCCTTCTCTTCCTCCTCCTCCTCCCTTTTCAACAAACTTCATGGTACCACCTGACGCAGGCGACCGTCCTTGTTCTCTCCTCCCACACACAAGCTGCCCGACTGATACAGGGAGGAGGACAAAGTCACAAACAGTTACATCCACAAGCTGTTTCCTTCAATCACGTGACCAGCAGCCGATGGGGGAATTCTTCGCTGCTTCCTGAAGTTCTGCCAGAGAAACTATTTGGTACATGCCCCAGGCATATGTGCATGACTGTGATCGGCGGGATGTTGACGTGGAAAAAAATATGATCCCAACATCCCGATGTGAAACAAGGAAGGAACAGAACAATAGAGAGTATGTGGGTGTGAGAGAGAGGGTTCAGAGGAATGTACGTATGGAAGGAGCGAAGCTATTGTTTCTGCAGCTGAGTGGGACTTTTAATGCCATTCAGAAATGTTCTCTGCATCTACAACGTCAAGCTAATGCCACACTTAGGAAAACTCATCTATACGCTGATGGTCTCTGCTAATACAGTAGAACGCCTAACAAAAAATAACATCAAAAAGCTTTTGCAGAGTCTTTCACTGAATCATAAATTATATTTAAACACTGACTAATCTGATTCACAAAGTGAGAAAAAGTTGTACAGAACAATATCTGAGACTTGATTTGATCACACTGCCCTCTGGAGGAAATACAGGAAAACTTTGATTTGCACTGCAAAGAAGGAACAATGGTTCATTTCCGAGTCACAATTCAGGAAGACTTCTGGAAACTCTCAAAGAAAAATCTTCAGTTCTAATTCAGAGTATTACTGCTCTGTTATAGTAGTGACACATGAAGTCACTGCAGACTAAGTCATCAAAAAATGTGACAGTAGCTTGGTAATATTACTTTATAAATCTGCAAAGTTCATAGTTTGGAAACAGCAACAAAGAGTGAAATCTTTGGTCACCAAGTCTCCATGGCAACCATTAAATGGTGTCTATTTTATGCTATTAGGTGGAGGATATGTGTTGCTATGGGCCTGTTTCCAAAAATACCAGAAGGTATGAAAGGAACTATATATGAAGATATCCTTTGCAATCCATAATTCTTTAATGATGAATTCTGATAAAATAAGAAATCAAAGAAAAGTTCATAACTCCTGTTTCCGTTTAGAATAAATTAATTAAAAAGTTGCCAATTAGCAACAACAATAGCATATTTTCATTAAATTGAAAAGGAGACAAAGTGGTCACCAAAAAGCAAAAATGAAAGTTTAAACGATTCATTTCAAAGCAAAATATAAACAAAAACACACAAAGTTCTGTAAACCACCTGCCTCACAGCACCAGGAAGTCACACAACAATGAACACAACATCTCAACACCCCCATCAACACATGTGGCTCTGCGTCTTTAAAAATCAACCTGTTGACAGGACGTCAAGTGGCAGAAAGCTCCACAAGACCAAAACGAAAGTATTCATGTGGATTGCTGGTGTGTATTCACTGGATTTTACATCCAGACAGGCCTACAGTAGCCAAATATTCAGCGTCAATGAAAGAAAAGGTCAGAGGAGCAATCCATGAGCTGGGGGTGGAGATGATTAATGATAAAGCTGTTTGCTTGTGTAAATCCCTTTGAGTATATCTATGCTTACTAACAAACTAACACACACATTCACTTAAGCATTCACAAATGTGGAATTAAACCCCCCAAATCCCATATGCAGGGGGAGACACCCAGTTTCCCTAATCCAACAGATCGGTAGAATTACAACTAAATCCCACCACGCACTCATAACCTCATTCTGTTTTTTTGTTTTTTGTTTTTTTTTTGTCTGCCCCATTTTTGTGTGTCTCAGTTTACTTTTTACTTCTTATTTCAACATTACAGTCTGTTTTTATTACTCTGGGTAATTTTTTGAGTACATTTTAGCACACTTTTTCTTTTAACAGATATCACTCCAGTTACATAATTTTAAGTATGTTTTGAGACTATTTATCCATTCAGTTTTTTTCCCCCATATTGAAACCATTTGACTAACCTGGATATCCTACCTCCCCTGACTGACTATAGCAGAGTGGAAAATGCATTGTCAAATACCAGCATAGTTGTTCAGCCAGACGCCTGAATTTTAAGGATTCCCCATCTTTAAATCTGATCCAGATAGATGTGGACTGTGTGCCTCTGAGCTGATGGGTTCAGCAGCAGTCTGAGAGAGGAGCAGTGAAGCTCAGGGGAACCTTTGAGTGCTAGTTTAAAGAACAAGATGAAGAAATGAAAATGAAAATGAGTGGAAGGTGATTACAGGGTGGCAAGGTGCTGTCTTAAAATTAATTTGGTGTCCAACACTGCAAAAAGTAACTTTGTTAAATGAATTTAACAAATAAATTTGTGAAATGTAATGTTTAACAAATTATTGTTTTGAAAAGACATTTACTGAGAATGATGATCCAGTTGACAATTTTTTTTTATTTGCTGCATGTGATGTCCAGCAGAGAAAGGTAAGATTGATTAATTTCTCTGGTTTTTATGAAATGAAACTTTTGAACTGCTGGACTTGTGGTAGGGAAAGTTTATGTGTTGGAGAGCTAATTTAAGTCTGCATCCTGATAACTTTGCCAGTTTAGCAACAGTGCTAGCATTAAATCCTGAGACAGTTTGTGCTAATGAAGGGTGAATCTTTACTGTGGCTGTCAGGAAAAAATATTTAAATGTCATCATGTTGAATAGATCATTGTTTTACACTTTTAGACAAAACAGTTGTAATTGTTTGTTTCTATTAACATGGAAGATAAATGAGAGGACTTCAGGAATGAAACTTCGACAATGTTATATATTCTACTGCCAAGTAGAGTTAAAACATTAATAAGGTTTCTAAATGAATATGAACTGCTTTCCTATAATATATA
>NW_015113073.1:144990-146536 GCF_001443285.1 Poecilia latipinna | reverse complement strand
GGACCCGAGCTCAGAGGATGAAAGAGACCACCCATGGAGGGTGAGAGGGGAATTTTTTTTTTTTATATATATATATAGAAGGATGTCTGCTGTGATGGGGGGCTTAACTGGAAGTCGGACCCCAAATTAATTTCTGCTTAGGGCCCCATAATACTTTGCGAGACAGCTATGCCCACTTGGTCTGTGGAGGCTTGATGGATCCTGAATGTGGGAATATTTTTACTTCAATCAGTTTAAGTGCCGCACATCTCATTAAACCGAGTGGACAGCTGCAGCTCCCTCTCTCCTACTCTTTTTTCCCCCTTTTTTTCTTCCACCCTCTCTGACGCACAGCCTATATCCAGAGTGTGCGCTTCCAGCTCCCCACTGTAAACACAGAGGAAACTGATTGCTGACCCTCCTAAACTTGGTGCTTTAGCGCTCATGTTACAGCCCACTCTGGTGGCTGTGAAACCCGAAATAATAAATGGGACTAGCTCACTAATATAATCGTTAAGAATTACAAAAAATGTCTACAAAAAAAAAAAAAAAAAAATCAATAGCCAATAAAATATGAACGACCGGCATCTGAAAGCGCTGCTGTACTCCTTTCCACAGCACATGCCTGCGCTGTTTTGAGCACTAAATTTGACAATGACCTTCCCAAAATAATCAGGGAGCGCTCTGCGCATGACGCCACCAGGCTGAATGCAGCATGGACTGGAAATAAACTTTTGTCCCGTCTGTCGATATTTTTACAAATTGCCGTGGGTTTAGCAGGACTAAATAAGATTCAGCTGAGGAAAACTAACGTTATCTCAATGATCTGGCAAGACAGCAGGGTTTTCCATAAATTAAGATGCTCAGATTATTAATTTCAAAAGAAAACATTTTTACAAAAAGCTCCAGTCGTCCGCGTGATTGCCGTGTGGTACAGATTCTAATTTATCTAAATGTTAAGCCTGTCTGATTTTTTGACGTTTGGATGTCTGACCTGCGAGTCGCCTCTCCCGGACATTCCTCCACAGCAGATCCCAAGCCTTGGACGTGGAGTCCCGCAGCTGCTCACTGATCGACCGCCGCAGCTGTAGCTTACTGACAGACTTTCGCCGTGTTGTCATTGCGGTGCAGCCGGACGCATTATTAATACTATCATGAATCCCCGACTAAAATCAGATTAAAATCAGTGTTAATCAGCATAAGATTTCTCCGGTTCTCCTGTATTCCGGCTCCAGCTGGGACAGCGTGCCCCGGCTGCTCCTGCCGCAGTGACCGTCACCGCTTCACCTGGTCCAGGCTACACAGCTCCGCGCTGCGTCACCTCTCCCTGCACCAGCAGAAAAGGTCTCTTTGGCCCCCCAAAAAGGCAGAATCTCACCGATCCCGCATCCCTACATCCAGTCGCTTACAGAGCGAAGGTGCCGCCGCACTGTTTCAACATAACTTCTCCATGTGAGCTACAGAGCCAGATGTGAGAGGCGGATTCCCCCCCCCCCCCCCCCCCCCCCTGGGAAAAACACTCCCTTTCCCTCTCCACACCACAAAAACACAAACACACACAACACAC
>NW_015113073.1:128971-141608 GCF_001443285.1 Poecilia latipinna | reverse complement strand
AGGTCCTCATGTAAAACATGGGTTCCATAAGGTGTGAGCGTAATCCCCCCCCCCCCCACCTCTCCCCATGTGCAAAGACTCTCTCTCTCTCTCTCTAACACACACACACATACACACACCAAACCTACATGATCTGCAGAAAAAAAACCACCCACTCACCCAAACAAGGATTCCTTTCAATCTGCTTGATACGTAGTAATAACATTCAGTCATACCACACATTACATGCACACACCAGTTGGAACTGTCCTGCTTGTCGACAGAACAAGCCAGAGTTTATGTGCTCATTCAAGCGCACATCTGACTGCACCCAGTCACAGTGCAGTCACAGATATTAGATATTCACTGGAGAATGGCCTGAAACCCTGCCATGAAAATGTAAACTGACCATTTCAATGCAGTGCCTGGCAGCAACAGCTAATTGAGGAAGTGTACTACATTTTATCAAAATCTTTTAAGTAATGTAAGTTAATGTAAACATGATACATCTGCAATCAGTGGTTGTGATGTTCTGTTCCAGCAGGACCTATTCTGGAACTATGAGGTTCCAGTCTCCTCATCATCACCCTGATGAGGAGGCAGGATTAATATAAATTAGTGGTGGAAATTTTGTTTGGGTTAAAAACAATGACATTTTTTTGCCACTGAACACAGAATTATTGCAGAATAATATATATCAACGTACCAACTAATTACTGTCTTCATCCGGGAGGACATAGTTTCAGCAAAACAATGCCAAACCATGAGTTCTGACCTGAAGTTTACACATTTTCAGAATCAGAATGCCTCATACAGATTTTGTAAAGTTCAAGAAATTGACTCATTACAAGTTCCTATTCACATTTTGGTGAAAATTTCTTCCATTGACTGCACAACTTTTCCATCATAAACAGAGCACCTGCACATCAGACTTTGCCCAACATAACTAAGACAGAATTTCTATTTAAACACCCATCATGTTCAGTCTGACAACCTAAAGTGAAAGTCCTTAAGCCGTTTCTTTTTGTGAGGCACTTTCACCCCCTCTGACAGGTTAAGAGTTTGGGAATTTCCTCCTAAGACCCGAGTTCTTTCCATGTTATCCCAGGAATGCCAGACAGAGCCATCACAACGGCCCGGGACGCTCCTCAGCTGCCTTCTGCCTGACACCGTCGGATGTCCTGTTTGTGGTGTTGAGTTGCAGGTCAGCGTGGACCCTGTGAGGCGGGACCTGATTCGGCATTTCGGCCTGTTGAAACATGCTTGACATCTCTGGCAGTCAGCAAAATCTTGAGGTCATGTCGATACCAAACACCACTTTGCTTGTAGGGCCCTCTGCTAGAGGTAGGGATCTAAATTTTCACTGGAGCTATTATTTTTACCCTTGAAATAACTGCATTTTATTTTACCTCAACTCATGACACTTGCTGATGGAAGACCTGAAGATTTCGTGTTTTCAGTCTCTGTGTAGTCATGGTCTGCAATGTCCGGTGACGGTACGATAGAGCGGCCTGGTGATTTACCTTCCTACATGTTACCCTTTTGTGTCTGGGACTAGAGGCATGTCTGACTCTGATACTCAGCAGTGATGAGAGGGAAAGTGTTTTGAGACGAGAGATGTGATAAAAAAAAAAATTAAAAAAAGAAGCTTGCAATGAAAGATGATGAGTGAGTGACCGAAGGGTGGAGGAACCGGGGAGCTCAGAGGAGACAAAAGGCAGAGTCAACTGACAAGACCACCAACACACAGGAGTTCAGGAGCAGACGGAGAGAAGCTACACAATCGATTATTAGAAGATTTAGCAACACCTGGAAGCACCTATTTTTTCTTTTTAGCGTTTTATTAGGTGTAGTAAGACTGATGTCCTTACTTGGTTTTGCAAATATTGTTGCTCCTTTTTAAAAAAAAAAGTCACACCAACTTACCTAAATATAACCCATGTATTCAGTTCCTCTTTACTCTGACCACCATACAGAACTTTGTCCTTTTTTGTTTGTGCTGTTTATCACACACCTTTCAGATCATCAAACAAACTTTAGCATCAGAAAAAGATAACTGTGGTCAACTCAAAAATACATTTTCATATTACAATTTAATTTATTAAATGAACAAAATTATTCAAACTAACTTGGTCCCACATCAAAAATCAACTGGCCACCAAACCAAATGGTTTTATTATTGAAGGTAACAAATATCATGAAGTGTTTGAAACAAAGTGTCTATCAGATCTCTAGGGATGAACTCTAGCCCACTCGTCCTTGAGGATTTATTTAATTCATCCTCACTGGGGAGTTTTTGAGAAAGGTTTAACATCATGCCACAGCGTCTCAATCAGACATAACTCTGGACATTCACTAGGCCATGCCAAAACCTTAGCTGCCTTTTTGTTGTCGTCGTTTTTTTAGCCATTAGTGTGCTTCAGATAATTGCTCCACTGTTTAACGTTGTGCTTGAACTTAAGATCACAAACTTATGGGAGAACATTTTCTTTCAGGAACCTAAAGAGCTACAATAAAATTATTTAACTAACAGTTCCCTCATTTGTAAGAACAGCCTAGTCAAAGTCTAGATCTAAAAAATTCTGTTCATTTCAGTCTGATTGTGCTTGAGCTATTTTGTAAAGTGGAATGGGCAGACATTTCACTTTAAAAAATATCACAAGACATGCAACTGTCCTCAAGCAATACGTGATTCTACAAAGTATCAATTAAGAGAGGCATACAATAATTTACATAGATTTATTAATAAAAATTCTTGTAACCCATTCATCGACTTCACAACTAAGCTACAGGTCAATCATAGTATCCCAGTAAAACTACATTAAAGTTTGTGGTCTGAATGTGAGAAAAATGTAAAAAGGGACACGTTTATGCAGAATTTAACAAGGAAATTTTGTCTAAAAGGTTTATTACTAAAATTTCCATTATTTATGCTGTGAAATTCAGCATCACAGCTGCGTATCACTGTTTTTGACAAGGCTTCACAAAACAAGTTGCAGTGTGGGAATGAAAAAGAAACTGAACTCTTCTGTGAGAAAACTACTGGACTTCGACTAAGCCAGTCAATTTTGTATTTCTCCTCTGTAATGATACAAAGCTTGTCCATGGGGTCAATCTTTAGTCTGGACAGGGAGAAGGAGCCCTGCAGGAAGTCCGCCTCGGAGTAGCAGCCAATCAAAACACCCATCCAACACATTCCAGTGGTCAAGCAGCCAATCAAAACAAAACAATTGACAGAGATGGGATCTGGTTTTTTGAACAAATACACAGCGAAGCATGAGCGTTCGTTGCTCTGGGAGCAATCAGATCTTGCTGCAGTTACAGGAATGAACAACTGCTGCTGTGGAGAACCCCGTTGTCTTCTTGGGACTTACGAAGAAGGAGGAGGAGGAGGATGGGGAGGTGGAGCAAAAAAGGAGCACACAGTTTCTGCCCCTTTACTTGCAGGCGGGTCATTTGAGGTTAGGAAACTCGGTCATATAAGCAATGTGGTCATGCTGAGTAAAAACTATATAGCAAAAAACTGCATGCTGAGGGTCATGGAGGTGCTCAGTGATATTTTTACTGGCCTGTCTCGAGCGGCTGGAGAATCTCACAAACACAGCAGTTACATGTCCACATTCAGTGACCAGAACATTAGTCTTGAAAAACTTTTTCTGGATTGCTGTATTTGGTTTCTGCCAAACATGTCCTCTGTTTAGTGTCAAAATAATTCAATTTTAGACTCACCTGTCCTAAGAACATTACTCCAGGACTCATGGTCTTTTTCTATGTTCTCTCTGAAAAAACATTTCCTTGTGCACCTCATATAGGTAAGGTAAGGAAAGGTAAGTTTGAGTAGCCTCTTTTTGATTGTTCAGTCGTGTATTTTTAACAGTTTTCAGAGCCTGCTAAGTCTGATGACTTCTTAGGGTTTTTGAAAACGTTTTTTAGCATTTTACCCTCTGCCTTCAGGGTGAACTTCTTTGGTTGGCCAGACGTGGGCTTGTTGGCAGCTGCTTTGAATGTAGACTATTTTTGGTATATTAAACTCCCTGATGTAAACTCATGCTGTGACCTCTGTGGACTCACTTCCTAGACTCATGAGCTGCTACAGTTTTCTTTCTGAAGGCATCTGGCTGCTCCTTTAATCTTACCATAGGGTTGTTTCATCAAAAATCAGGAGAACACCAAACAGCATTTACTTAAATGCTGAGTAACACTGTTCAAATTTAAAAAGGTATTTTTTTTTTACTGTTTTTGTTTTAACAATTTCTCATGACTGTATTTTCCAGAACTGTCTATTGTAGATGCTCTCCTTTACAGTGACAGAATAGCCGTAAGAAGTCAATATCTGCTTCTGCACACAGAAGCTGGGTTAGTGAGTTCAACACTAATCAATGATTTAACAGATCATGTGACTAAAGGCTGTGACAAATGCTTCTGCTTCAGCTCCCCCTTTCTCACTGAAAATGTCCTTAAGTCACCATGCCTACTCTGCTAACATGCACACTCTTTCCTCCTTCAGCTCAATTTTTCTTTTCTCCATCCAGCCACTTTCTGTCTGTTCCTCATCTTCTATTTTTAGCAGCCCTCAGAGATTCAGGCCAAGCAGCTCAGAGCATGCAACATTAAGACTGAAACATGCATCATGCCTACATGGTGGCATGTCTTAAAAATGTAATCTTGAATTCTGCAAATGCAAAAATAAAAAACCGGTAGAAAACCATCCTTAATCAATAAAAAGAAACATGGTTGTGGAAAGTACAAATATCAACTATTCATGATTGCGAAGGGAAATGAAAATTACATGGTTTTCAAAATTAAAAGTGAGACAAGCATCTCTATGCAGCTTCTTTAATCCAACCTAGGATCCATAAAAAAAATCATCAAAACCATTAAATTCACACATGTGGCCTTTATGGAAGAGTTTCGAGAACTTTTTTTGCATACATGCCGATGTCATTTCTATCACACCATCCCCATAGTTTTGGAGTTGTTTTTTTAACCAAGTAAACAAAAGCTGGTTTGAGCTGATGGATAGATTTTGTTTGACAAAATTTTATTTAAGAGCAATTACCACACTTTCCAGGTGTTCTGTTTTTCCTAAAGTAGGTGGAAAAGCAGATTTTTTCACCTATTTTAAGATCATGTGCTATAAATATGTAACTAAATACATTTAGTATGTGGATATGACATAAGAAAATGAAGTAGGCTATGAATACTTTTAAGAGATGAAAGTTGCACACTGCAATTCACAAAAACAATCTTTCATTCAACAAATTCAAAGAAGAACAGGGCAAGGTAAGGCAAAATGTGAGACATGGATGAGGAATCACTTAAAAGCTTAAAGAGATTAATGTTCTCCAATTTGGAAAAGAAATCATTAATTTAGGTTTTCCAACCCAAAAGTTGAGTTAAGCTCTGACTTCTCTAATCCCATCAAAGTAAGTTGACAGAGTAAAACCCACAGAATCTGTACAGTGGAGTGAATCAACAGTGTCAGCATGTGTGTGTCAATATTTCTGCACTGGGCAGTGAGGAATGTATTTGTGGTTCCTACAGAGAAGTTGGCCGAGGTAAAAATGGGTCAAGTGCAAATTTAGTCCAATCCACAAACTGACTTGCTACCCAGTCAGCGAAAGTCCTTCTGTCAATATTTCCAACAACAGAAGAAAGCTGTTGCTGTGAACTTGCTGGTGTCTTTTGAATTTTGTCTTCTTGCATGACACAATTGTACTTGAGCTTAAAATCACACACTGATGATCAGATATTTTCCTTTTGGCAAATGTGAAATAAGGCTCTGAGACAAATCAGTTTGTTTCTTATTAATGAATTACAATCACTGCAAGCAGTGCTTTAGATGCTGCTTTGTTGTGGCCTCCTTGATGAGTTGTTAGTGCACTCTGGAGTAACTTTGGTAGGTCAGCCTACTTTAGTAATCCTGAGGCAATTCACCATAGACCCATGTTTTTTCTTGTTTGTTTGTTTTTTTGTACAATTAGTCCTAAAGGATTAAAAATTACCTTGTAAACTTTTCCAAACACATAAATGTCAGGTCTGTTTTTTCCTGACCTGTTCGTACATTTATTTATATTCGGTTTTGACATGTTTTTTTTTTTTTTTAGATTTTGTAACCTGCTCCTTATTGTCTGACAGGTTCTGTTTGGGTGAATCCCTGATTCTAGAGGTATGTAGTAACCAGGTTGTGCATAGCTAGTATAAGTTAATTACTTCTGGTTAATTAATACTGTAGTAAGTGTGCAATTACTATTTACACAAAACTACATATGCTTGGATTGTTATTTTTCTCAACTAATGGAATCATCATCTAAAAACTACATTTTGCACTTACTTTGTTACCACAGTCTAAAGTTAAAATCTGTTATGATGATCGGAAACATTTAAATTTGCCAAAAAAACAAAAACAATAACAAAAAACAGACAGAAGGGTGATCATCCTTTTAAACATAAAAAGGGCAACATTTCCAGAAACACAGTGCATTTCACTGCAGGGTGCACACTATGGTATGGAAAGAGGTGGAAAAAGAAGAGCAAATAATGGCTAATGGGTGTAAAGGAAACCCTGCAGGTCAAGGGAGTGGAGATTACATGTGGATAGGAGTGCCTTATTGCTGAGCGACTCATTTTTTATGGACTTGTTAGCTGCATGGTGAAGTTTTTTAATAGCTTTTTAACCAGGATGATTCTCAGCAACTAACACTCATCGAGCTGAAAATAACCTAATTACCTTTCAATCCTCAGGTGAAAAAAACAATTATTTTAACAACCTAAAATACTCCTTAAATGCAAATTATTATTATATACAATGCATGCATTGGGTCCAAATTTAGGTAAATTTTACATCTGGAGGTGGATGTAAAATTTACTGGTTAATGGCTCCAGACCCTCAAGAAAACATCCATTTTCTTAACAAGTCAAAATATCAACTTGTTGTTCAAGATTATAAAAAAAAGAGGCTACATTTACATTTCAAGGCTTATGAATAGCAAAAGGTTCAAATTAACCTAAAAACCTGGTTAATTTGGGATTTAAAATGACTGATGAATGTACTTGAAGTGATCATATGGAGGTAAATATTCATGTCTTGGTCATTAAGTTTTACAGTCATGCCTAAAAATAATGCCTTTATAATTTACTTACTCATTATTTAATTTAAAACTCATTCTGTGAGTAATTCAATTTAATCCAGACTACCACAAAATTTAGTGCTTCAAGTGCAATCAAGTTTGGATAATTTAAGCTGCATATGATTGATTCTGTGAGGGTTGCTGATTGACGAAATGAAATAAAATTCAGCTTAGAGCTGTAGATAATCTCCCGATGCCAATCTAAAAAACAGTTAGCAGGTCATCGTTAAATGGTATTTAAAAGGAAAAAAGGCAGCTAATGTTTTTGCTTTTCTCATGAGAGTCCAGATCTAAGTTATTTTAGTCTATCTAAGACTCCTGGGGGAATCCCGAGGCGTTCCCAGGCCAGCCAGGAAACATAGTCCCTCCAGGTTGTCCTGGGTCTTCCTCTGGGTTTCCTCCTGGTGGTACATCCCCAGAACATCATCATCATCATCATCATCATATTAGATGTTGAGAAATTATTTTCTTTCAACTTTAACAATTTATTCCAATTAATGTACGGATGTATTTCTAAATCACAAGAGGTCCAATTCATATGTAGGTATTTACTGTAGAAGTAATATTAAAATCGATGCTTCAGAAAAATGTAGCGTGAAAAGTAAAGTTACAAAATAAAAGCAATTTAAATGTACTGTATGGGTTATCAGTTGAATCTTTTCAAAGTTGCCCGTATGCTTTACACAGCACACGGATTTACAAAAAATATAAAAGATTGAGGCCCATACGTGTAAAATCACTGCAAACATGGAAATAAAAAATATTGTTGTGGTGCTAAAATGATCAGAGGAAACAGCAGAGGGCAGAAAGGCTGCAGAGAAATGAAAAGGCAGACATGAAGGGAGAAAGCTCAAGCCCTCAAGTTTTGCAGCATTTTGCTCACAAAGAATCAATCAATATATCTACACAGCTTGCAACTTATGCATAAGCCACAGTCATAACATTTTGAGTTAATTATATGTTATTCGCAGAGGGATCTTCTTTCTGGTAGAAAATATCCTGTGCCCACAATACAAGGGGCAGATGTGCTTCGGGCACAGATTCCAACTATAATGTGATAAGGATGAATATTGATTTAATCTCGTTAAAGGAGCAAATGAAATTAAGCATTAGTGCCAATGCCCCTAGACCATTTTCCTCAATTTCCCTACAAGAATGTGTCAAAAGTTTACAGCACCTGCAGAGCAACAGAGTCTTTCCAGTCTGACAGAATAAAAACATATTCCAGACATGCAAGCAGCAGCATAAAAACACTGACTGATCATACTCTCAGATTACTCAAAGCCCCTTTGAGCACTTTCCAATAATGTGAAAATTCTGATGGATTACACTGTATGTTTTTTTAATAATCCTGGAAAATGTGGAGAATGTGTGTCAGTGTGTGTTTGTTCAGACCAAGGTCAGATGAAGCTCATCAGTTGCTCTAAAATAGCTTCAGTTTTCTGAGATATTTTTATAAAACAGCCACAGGATGATGTATTCTGCATTTCTGAATGCCTGAATAGATATGCAATATACACATCTGGTGATCCCAAACACTAAGAATTCATTCATCTAGACCACAGTATTAGAAATAAAATAAATAAATACTGCAATGGGTAAAAATGATGAAGCCTGACAAGTATTCTCACCTCAAACTATTTATTGAACATAATTTAACTTAATGTGCACATGGTGCATCAAATGCTACTTTAAAAAGTCACTATTTTAACAGCAATGATCTATTTTATTCCATACATATTTAAGAATGTATTGCAAAAGTGTTCATACTACATGAACGTTTTAGCATTATAACCAAGAACCTCAACATATTTGTAGGGTCATTCTGCTGCAGGAAGGTAAACATTCACTCCAGAAGCAGCCTCTACCAGTTTTCCATCCAGTAAAGCATTATATTTACTTCTAATTGCTTATTACTAATTGGATTTTTGGAAAGAGATGTACTGGCTGTTGTACTTCCCTGTCGTACTGCATCTAATGGTCGCTAAAACACAAGTCATGGAAATTTACAACATTTGAAGCAAAACTTTTCACTAATGAAGCCAGAGAATAACTTCTATATGTTTCGTTCACATAATCAACTGCAATCACTGTAAAATACATGAGCTAAATGATCAAAAAGTAATATCAAAACACAGAGAATGAATGTTAGGATTAGCCTAGCAAACTAAGCTGCATATAATCATCATCATCAAGAGCAAGACGCAAGTTCATTCAATAGTGGTAGGGATGGGACAAAGAATCACAATTTTTTCTCATGAATAATGTTTTTATTATTATTATTATTATTATTATTATTATTATTATTATTATTATTATTATTATTATTATTATTATTAAATCAAAAACTGTGTTTTATAGAATCTGTGAACAGTGTCCAGTCCAGCTTTCATATTTCCACACATGGAAGTTCTCACTCAAGTCCAATTCTTGGGTGGTCAAACAACAGACAGGTAATGCCAAAAACTCTAGTGTAGTGCATACATGCTGCAACACCAACTTTAGCACCATGACAGTAACCGCTCGCTAGTTTCGATATTCCCAGGGCGCTTATTGTTTGCCACTGCTTCACCGCATCTTTTTTCGGCCTAGACTAACAATTTAAAAGTGTTATCCCTTTTCTGTTTGCTACAAGAAGTTTGCAGACACACCAGACTGTGCAAAGCAGGAGATAATCCCTTTTCCAACTTCAAAATAAGACTCAGATATAAATACAACAGAGTTCCAAGCTAAACTCACTCTCCTCCATATCTGGTTAGATAATTGTTACTTATACTGACTTAACTGGGGCAAGTCGCATGCTCCCAGCAACTGAACAGCACTGGATGATCTTCTCTCAGATGAGAAATATGTTACTGTTTTTCTTGTGTCATAAAATATCGCCCCACCTCTAGTTAATATTCGCCATTGGCAAATGCTTATTTTTAATTCAGTTAGTTCAGTAATGGAGACCAGAAATAAAACAATCCTAATTATGACATCCCTCCTTATATATAATGTTTTTACAGTAGCCCAAACTTCAGCCAGCAATAGTCAGGGTCACAACTCTCTGCCACAATCATCAGCTAAAAGGCTCGGGTGCTGAATCAAACTGAAACGTGAAACTTTAGTACATTCTTTGAACAGTTTTTTACAGTGTGGTAAGGTTACACTGTCTTGCTGAGTGAGGCCACTGCCTTCAGGGAGAGCCATCACCATGGAGGCATGTGCTTCGTCAGCAGTAATGCTGAGGTGGGTGGTACACGCAACAACTATGGCCAACGTGAAGGCCACCCAAAGTCCTGCAGAAGATGAAAGCATTGATTTTGTTCAGTTGTTCTTATCGGTGGTTTTAGTGTCGTGTCTAACTGGCTTGTGGTAATGAAGCACAATGAACAGCAAGATGTCATCACAATGCTGAGGCAGCACCGTCACTGAACGTCCTGCTTAGAGCATCAGAATAAGAAGTCTTCACTCGCTGAGTCAACATAATCATGATTTTTAGGTTTTCTACAATAGCATAATAAAGTATAATTTTCTTCTCCATTGACATTTTTTGGATCTCCCTTTGGTGGTTGCTTGATTTGATACAATAATTTTTAGCATGTTATTTGCTTTTTTTGTTGTTGTTGTTTGTGATTTTTTTGCCCTCCTAAAAATTAGTCTTGTACAGAAATTATGCAGTATGAGGCCCTACTGGCTGCAGAGATATGATAGGCTGAAATACATTTGATTTGTCCATGACTTTCAAATAAATCTGAAACAATAACATACATGATCACATTTGTTTTATTTAATCAAGCAACCATTATTCCTACTTTAGCTAAAATGGCTACACACACAGATTATTAAAGATGTTCTTAATAATGACTTTTACACATAGATTTGAGTAGGAATATATGATTAACACCTAGTAAGTTTAATTTCAAATGTGTTTGAAATGAATTGTTCCTTGAGATATAGAAGGTTATATTATGTATAATAATAGAACAAGGTTCTTTTATTAAACAAAATGATAATAGAACTTATTATATTATACAATAAAATTGTACTCTATTACATAATAGTAGAATATAATTTAATTATTATACAATAAAATAATATAACTTTATTCTAATAATATAATAAACAATATAATAAAGCTCTATTATTATAGATAAAACATCAAATGACTTGTGACAAAGTTATATCAAGCTGGGCACGTTTTGATTATGGGTCCAAAAGGCCAAAAAATATATACATTTCCACAATGATCAACTATAACAAGACACTGCTGACACGATAAACATAATCTCGTAGTTTAAGGCATTTACCCAGAAAACCTCTACAGATGCAGCAAATTAATTTTCCAGAAAAATCAGATGGGAGCTCAGCTACCTGTGTTCTCGGGGGCTTGAGGGCAGATATGACATGAGCCACATACCATGACACCACAAATGTCCTCCCAGACATGTCTACGGATATCCAATAAAACTGTCAAAGTAAATAAACACATCAAAGATGCGTGCTGGGGCTAATTTCAATAATCTGCAGTCAGCCACACAGCAGAGGTCACAGTGTGAACGCCGGTAGTTCTATTAAATTCCCTGGAGGAATTCCCTGTTTATCCGACGCAGAGCGGAGTGAATGTCAGCTATGTGAGGCGAGATACGACCGTATCATATCCCCGCCGCTTGGCAACAAAGAACCAGACCACACAGGCCGACAGCACACTGATTGATTACGAAGGATTTCTGTCAGAGCACCGAAGTGTTTCCTGGCATCAGAGGACAAATAAACACTTGAAGAGAAAAAAAAAACAAATCTAAAGTCTGAAAGTCTGAATGGCTGGTAGAATCCCCACTTCTCCTTCAGCATCGCTGTGTTTGTATGAAATGTTAGTCTTACAACTACCCAAACACACAACATGTTCACCCTGCCCAGCCTGTCCAGCGTCACCTCTGACCTGGCCGAAGCCTCCTGGGCCTCATTACCCAGTATGAAGCTCTCCTTCATGGACTATCTGTGCTCGTAATGTTAACCCTGACTGGTGGCATTGGAGAGGACCCAACACAACTACAAGCACACTCAGAAAAACACAGCAAAGTAAACAAACCTTAAACGCAGCGAATGTGACCGAAATCAACTCCCTGGGATCCACTTAGCTACAGCAGCCATGACATCTGTTTGTGCCAATCAAAGGGGAACATGTTCCGAAGATAAGAGGTACAGATGAGGTCAGGGCTCATTCATCATTTTAAGAACTCTGCATCAGACCCAGAATTGAAACAAGAACATTTGAAACAAGAATTGAAACAAGAACAGAATATCAGACCCAGAATTGAAACAAGAACATTTAAGTTCAATATAAATCAATCAATTTTTACTTCCAGATGTTGTAACATGACAAGATTATAGTGTAATGCCTTGCAAATTTGTGCAAAGCCCTTGAATTTTTGACAGTTTTTCACATTACAGCTACAAATTTCACTGGGATTTTATGTTATATACCAGTGGTCCCCAAACTTTTTCCTGTGAGGGCCACATAACTTTTCCCTTCTCTGGTGGGG